>NC_088877.1:30091976-30205376 GCF_032884065.1 Artemia franciscana | reverse complement strand
AAGTTAAAACTGAATATTTTCGATTTTTTCAAAGAAAAAATTCTTTTTTTTCTTCTTGTTTGGCTATATTAATTTAATCGATTATAAAACGTCTTGGAGTTATTTTCTCTCCCCATATCAGTTCGCTCACTTTCTTCAGGGTTCGAAATTCCCAATTCTGTTTTTTCTTATTTTTGCTGTTTTGTCTATTCGACTAAAGCTGTATTGATTTAAAATTTGACTTAACGTGGGGGTGGTTCGTCATTTAGGATCAGTAAGAGCAGACTAGGATTATCAGTATTACCTTTTCAAACAGTTCGTGGTAACGAACTGTAGTAAGGAGCGATCCGGCTCAATAGTAACCAAAACTCTAAAAAATTGAATTTTGATATCAATAGCTACATCAAAAGAATCGCATTTTAATGCTGATTTTAAATATATAAGTTTCATCAAGTTTAGTCTTACCCATCAAAAGTTACGAGCCTGGGAAAATTTGCCTTATTTAGGAAAATAGGGGGAAACACCCCCTAAAAGTCATAGGATCTTAACGAAAATGACACCATCAGATTCAGCGTATCAGAGAACCCTACTGTAGAAGTTTCAAGCTCCTATCTACAAAAATGTGGAATTTTGCATTTTTTGCCAGAAGACAAATCACGGGTGCGTGTTTATTTGTTTTTTTTTTTTTTTTTTTTTTTTTTTTTTTTTTTTTTTTTTTTTTTTTTTTTTTTTCCAGGGGTCATCGTATCGACCAAGTGGTCCTAGAATGTCGCAAGAGGGCTCATTCTAACGGAAATGAAAAGTTCTAGTGCCCTTTTTAAGTGACCAAAAAAATTGGAGGGCATATAGGCCCCCTCCCACGCTCATTTTTTTCCCAAAGTCAACGGATCAAAATTTTGGGATAGCCATTTTGTTCAACATAGTCAAAAATCATAATAACTATGTATTTGGGGGTGACTTACTCCCCCACAGTTCCTGGGGGAGGGGCTGCAAGTTACAAACTTCAACCAGTTTTTACATATAATAATGGTTATTGGGAAGTGTACAGACGTTTTCAGGGGGATTTTTTTGGTTTTGGGGGTAGGGTTGAGGGAGGGGGCTATGTGGGAGGATCTTTCCTTGGAGAAATATGCCATGGGGGAAAAAATTCAATGAAAAGGGCGCAGGACGAATCTGGTCACGTTAGAAAAAAACGTCAAATTCAGAGCTTAATATACAATGCTGGGTGTTCGGAGCCTCTCTATTATGGAGTATAATTTGAAAATAACACAACTATACGAGCGATAAAACATATATACCACAACCATAACTCAACTAACGAAAGAACTGATAAGAGATAACACAACTATAAAGCGAAAACAGGTGAAAACTAACGGGAAAATAAACGAACTAAGAGGTGGAAGGGGCCCAGAGAAAAAATATAATCATTTTTCAATTTTGAGCCTAACTTCCGGAAAGGAGTAATAATGTCAGAAGCCCCGAAATACCGAATTATTTTCTTTTCAAACAGTTCGTGGTAAAGAACTGTAGTAAGGGGCGACCCGGCTCAATAGTAAACGGAACTCTAAAAAACGGAATTTTGATGCTAAAAGATACATCAAAAGAATCGAATTTTCACACTGATTCTAAATATATAAGTTCCAATTAATTTAGTCTTTGTCATCAAAAGTTACGAGCCTGAGAAAATTTGCCCTATTTTGGAAAAAGGGGGGAAACATCCCCTAAAAGTCATAGAATCTTAACGAAAATCGCACTATCGCATTCGGCATATCAGAGAACTCTATAGCAAAAATTTCAAGCTCCTATCTAAAAAAATGTGGAATTTCATATTTTTTGCCAGAAGACAAATCACGGGTGCGTGTTTATTTGTTTGTTTGTTGTTGTTTTTTTCTTTTCCCCAGGGGTCATCGTATCGACCAGGTGGTCTTAGAGTGTCGCAAGAGGGCTCATTCTTACGGAAATGAAAAGTTCTAGTGCCCTTTTAAGTGATAAAAAAATTGGAGGGCAAATAGGCCCCCTCCCACGCTAATTTTTTTCCAAAAGTCAACAGATTAAAATTTTAAGATAGCCATTTTGTTCCGCATAGTCAAAAACCATAATAACTATGTCTTTGGGAATGACTTACTCCCCCACAATTCCTGGGGGAGGGGCTGCAAGTTACAAACTTTGACCAGTGTTTACATATAGTAATGGTTATTGGGAAGTGTACAGACGTTTTAGCCAAAAAAAAATTAATATACTAATTTCATTTCAATAATTTATGTGCGGAGAGCCAAAATCAAACATGCATTAATTCAAAAACGTTCAGAAATTAAGTAAAAAAAAACTAGTTTTTTTAACTGAAAGTAAGGAGCGACATTAAAACTTAAAACGAACAGAAATTACTCCGTATATGAAATGGGTTGTCCCCTCCGCAGTCCCTCGCTCTTTACGCTAAAGTTTGACTCTTTGCCACAATTCTACTTTTTAAAACAATTAAAAACTTTAGCGTAAAGAGCGAGGGACTGCGGAGGGGACAACCCATTTCATATACGGAGTAATTTCTGTTCGTTTTAAGTTTTAATGTCGCTCCTTACTTTCAGTTAAAAAAACTAGTTTTTTTTTACTTAATTATTATTTAGTGATACACGGTACTGCTGCAGTAACCAGTTTACATTGATTACTAGCACTAATAAAACTACTAAGACTATCAATAATACACTTAATTATACTTGATAACTACTAGATAGTATATTTTTAACAAATAAATTGCGAAAGCAAGGTGCTCATCCCAGTCATCACCACCAGAGGAAAAATAAAATGATGTAACGTCTTTAAGGGTTTGATGCATCCTTTTTACTTGCCCATTACACTGGGGTTGATAAGAGGTTGTTTTGAGACCGGTATACCCAATATTTCGATAACTTTCTTCGCCAATTGGACGTGAAATTTGCTCATATATCCGTGAGCAGAGAAAAATTAACTCTATGAACTTGGAAAACCTTTTCTCCCAGAGCCCTACCCACTTTTTCGGCCTTCTGATCAGGAAGAGCCACCCCAAACAAGAGCTTTATGAAATGACAACACACCATAAGAATGACGGAGTCTCTAGTTTTACTCCTAGGGAGTGGACAAAAAACATCTGCCGACAAAAACTCCATCGGTCTACTAGGAATTGGAGTCTTCTCAAGGGGTACCACTGCAGTCATATTGAGAGCCATAGGATTTATACAATCGTGGCAGGTGGAAAGTTACTGCTTTACTTATCTGTACATCTTTGGGAACCAGACAACTTTTTTAATTTTATGGAGTATCTTTGATATTCCGAAATGTCCACTTCTCGTGTGAAAGATATCCAAAACCATAATTATTAAACTTTCAGGTACTACAAGCACAACAGAAATATCATCACGATATAAAGCTGATGGTGATGAGAGGTAACAAACAAGCCCATCTTCTAAGCAAAAGGATTTTATGCTTCTTTCAAAAATACAATATTCTCAAAGGTGGCACACCTTCACACTATCTCAAATATATACACTTAAAAAAGCACTCTGTTTTCTGTTCTTTCCACAGATAAGCCAAATTTTAAGGCCAGGGAAATATCCAAAGCGTGAGCCAAATTCACTATATTGAATAAACCTTTACCTACCTTAGCTTGTCCAACCAGTCTTGAAAGTGACAGCAACTCCACGGGATAATTAAGACTTCAACTAGACTTCAACTCCACGAAAAATGTTCCACGGAAAGCATAGCTCGCGAACTGCTTGAACCAGTGTTGATTCGTTGTGTAATACCTCGTTAGTGACCTAAGTCGTCGTCGCTACGTGCGAAGATGTCACGGAATTCCCAAAGGAGCTCCTCTAAAGCAGAACTGGCGGGAAGTTCGAGATGGTTAATTTTGAAAAAGGCTTAAAAACTAATCCCTTGATATATCACTCCAACCTATTTGCACGGAACCTATCTTCTGATAAGGACCTTCCACTGAACAAATCAGCTGGTTTACCACCTCATGAACAAATCACGGATCTGGATCTAATTTGCATGACAGTTGATGCAATTATAATTTTCTTGCGCAAACCAAAAATCCAATCAGTTAACCAGGCAAAACATTGCTTTTCCTTTTCTAACTTCAACTATTTGTGACGGGACAGCTACTATTATATTTGAGAACACTAGACCCATCTCGATTAACAGCCTTTGGCTCGTTTCGTTTTGTATTCGACACCTCTAGCCACACACTCCAGTGACACGAAATTCCCCTGTTTAATCTTGTGGCAAAATGTCGGTTTCAAAACAAGGCCAGCTCTAACATCCTTTGGAAAGCAAGCAGACAGTACAGGAATTTTAGGATATCCAGGTCTTTGAGCATGTGGCCAGGTACTCTTCAACCAAAATTCATTTGTAGTTGGATAAAAAAAAAACATCCTACTTAATGAATGGATGTCCAAACAAGTTTGGCACAAACAAAACCGTGTTGGTAAAAATACAGCCAAAAATAAAAGTTTCAGCACCACTTCTCCTTCGATACGCAGGGGTCTGATTAAGTGAGAGCTCCTTTACTTTGAAGCTTTCTAGATATAACACACGCCGACTGCAGACTTACAAAGGTGGCTTTAGCGATAAGATTACAATCCGTTCCTGTATCATAGAAAGTCGGCATCTCCACTCCACAAACGTCACCACTTGCAAAAGACAATAACGGACTACGAGTTATTGGACAAACCATGCACTGACGTGATTCCTCAGTTACTGGAACTGCCCTGGGCTCTGAAGACTCGAAGGCAGGTTTGACGGGCTTATGGTCTTACATTCCGCCTCTATCCATTGGTGACCCGACTCTTTTACTGGATCAATATGGGTAAAAGGAAATCCATTCAACCTCATTGGACAAGAACGCAACACATGACCCGTCTGCCAACAATGACAATAGATCACTTCCGATATTGGGCGATACTTGTACTGAATTGGGGACCTAACTCCGCCCCGGTTACTTCCACGGGACGTTGACTGATTGAGGTTTTAAAACATGGGGCAGGGAAGGTATTTATCTGATGGCCTGGCAGCAACTTGACTTGAAACTTCCGACGAGCCTGACGTGTCCTAGCCTCCCTCAGAAGCTCGACACAACTTCTAAATGTCACCAGATTAGCCTTAGCAAATTTTTCAAATTATGAAAGTGGCAATCTTCACAGAAATTCTTTGACGGATACACTTACGACCTGTGGTCTTGACCAGTCGGGGCCTGCAAAACCATAACGAAGGTGAAGAGACTTTGAATCAACTCCTCTGGCTTCATTGACCCTGGTTCATTCGTTCAGCTGCCAGTCTCAAATCAGCCTCTTTGCCGGCATAGCGTGAAGCTATGACTGCTTCAAGAGCATCCAATGATTTTTTTTCATGGCTTGGCATTTGCCTAAGCCAGAGTTTCAAGGGACCCCGCAACCTACTCTCCAAAATTAGCTACGACTCAGGGTAAAATGTGATTTTGGCAAATATCAAATTGGATCTGACCTGATCCAACAACGCCAAGGGGTTCAAATCCCCCTTGAATGTTAGGATATCCTTTGAAACATCAAGCCTAAGTCTAACTTGGTTCAAGCTAACCTCCTGATGAATAACCATTGATGCACTTGAAAAGGGACAAAACTGTTGGTCTCAGGGGTGGGGAAATTTCGAAAATATCATGTTATCTGGACGTACGATAGCCATGATTAAAATTCGAAAGTGGAATCAAATCCTCCAGCAATGATCTGATAAACCGGTTTCTCGTGAATCGACTGCAAAAACTGAGCCGTTTTCTCAAACCATTAAAGCCCCTGCCACCTGTCACTCTACGACTTTGCTCAAATAATCTTGCAGGATCATTCCCAGAACTCCTACCCTCATCATCTGAATCAATTCCATCGAAAAGAACATAAAACAACAAGACAGTTGCACCCAAGTCATCTTCTTGCATCCCAAATCCATCCAAAAACGGTTCTTTTGACGGAAAGGATTCCTTGACGTCATTTTAAAATATTCAGCTAGGACTCACACAAAAGAAGGAATTACAACAGTAACAAAACAACAAACCAACGAACTCATTAACCAATCAAGGTGAACCTCAATGTCAACCAACACTATTAATCAATAATGTCAACCTCACTAATTCAACAAAAGGTCTATCCCTTGTCCTATAGGAAACCACAATATATGTCAACCTTTAAAAACAACCGATGGTCATACCCTGTGTCCATTTTCTTTACCAAGGGCACACGCCAATATGAAATAAGAGTTCTAATACTATAGCTGTAAATCATCAGAGACTTATCACAAACTTCACAATTTATTCAACATTACATTATTTCTAAAAAAAATTATATCTCTATTAATCAAACAGTCTATAATATTAGGTTAAAAAATTTTACTTTCACAAATTCTTTACTATTAAGTGTCGGCCTGCACATCATTTCTAATTCATTGGTGAAATGACCAATTTTTTCTGATAACTCATAATTCAATCCAATCTTGGCAGACTATTGAAAGGGCACATTGGTAACACTCGAAAGTGTATTTAATCCAATGATTGAACTTGAATTGTTTAGCATTGTTACTATTAATTTTTGTTATTCAGTATTGTAGCTTGAACTATTAAAAAAAAAAAAAATCTCGATTGATATCAGATATGCCTTCAAGTACTTAACAATCTCTAAACCTATACCAAAACCAGGAAAAGAATTGAGGCATGTACCTCAAATAAACTAAGTCAAAAACATTTGTGGAAATTCAACTTCAAAGACTTTTGTGATCTCAATAAACAATGTAGAAATTTTTGTACAAGAGTGTACAAACTCCAAGACTTCCACCTAACTATATAGGAATAAGAAGATGGCCCTATAAACAACACCACTGAGTACTGGAACATTAACCAGCTGCTCTGTGAAACACTTATTAGTTGGCGGGGGGAGGGTTATATTCAACATGACAGAGATACTAGCTGCTTCAAACAACGCCGATAATATAGGGCTAACCAGATGATTCACACACAACCTGTTAGTATGGGTAGGGGGGGGGTGTATTCCACGTGATAGAGATACCAAATACTTCAGGCAACGCCGATAATATAGGGCTAACCAGTTGATTCATAAAACATTAGTTAGTCGGGAGGCGTTATATTCCACAGGATAGAGATACCAACTTCATCAAGCAACGCCAATAACATAGGGCTAATCAACTGTTTCACATTAAAACTAGTTACACCTCTCCCCTTGGAAAAAATAATCCAAAAGAGACCGGGGGGTGGTTAATCTGGTTGTCTAACATAACACCAAATACTTGATTAAACATAAGAACAGCCGCACCATCCACGGCAAAAACCAAAATCCGTATGCAAAACACAACACCGAACAACTAATAAAATACGCGATCAGCTGGACCATCCACAGCAAAAAGGCAAAATAGAAAAAAAGTAAAACCTGACAAATTTTGCAATTTTAAAAATTTATAAACGTAAATAAATAGAAGAAGTAGTGTCCACCCTTTGGATTCTGCGACACACAAAGCCACCTCTCTTTTCTGCTAGATTATTAATCACGAATAAGTTTAACTATGATTCCCTCAAGACGCAGGTGCTATTAATTTTCTTCCAGATGCAGGTGCTTGTTAATTCATAGAAGTTGTGTGACATATTAAATTTATTGAGGGTGACGTAAACTTGCGTGACTAGTTAGATCTGACGATTTGCTTCGGTTTTATTCGTGCATCGGAAGGATAAACATCTACATCTTATTTTTCTTAAGTAAAGATGAAATATTTCAAGAAGACATGTATACATGTTATCGTTGCAGCAGTATTGAATACCGAGAGAGAAAAATGTTATGAATTATGAAACAATTGCTAGTGGTAACGCTATTGGACATGTATGTATTTATTGTCATGGCAATAAGGAGGTAAATTTCTCTGGGGTATCGCGAAAATTTAAGTTTTATAGAGGTCGATATGTAAGAGTAGCATCACCAGAGAAGTTATTGAAGAAAGAGAACGCAAACATAAAACAATTAGCTGATGGCGAAGGCAAAATTCTTACTACTGCTGCTGGTAACATATTACCACTTGATAAGTCTTATCGTCATCCTTCTGCTATTAGCCTTCAACGAAACGTAAAAAGAAGCAAAGCACACCCATTTACCAATGTCATGCACCATATCTTGTCTAGGTGCCAAAATTGTAATCTGTGTAAAGATGATTGTTACCGCTCCTATCCCTAAATGACAGTAGAGACTAGCTTAATCCAATATCCTTGCTGTAGCATGGTGATGTAAAGGTATAAATAATATTCATTCTTTGTTAGTCTATAATCGGTTGTGAGAGTGTCAAGATTAAAAATAAATTAAGTGGACAAACAGAAAATTATATAAAATTTTGTTACTTTGGAAAAGTGGTTATTTCTAGATGATAATTTTCCAAGATTGTGAATGCAGAAGAGAATCTTCACTAAAAAATGATTGACACTATAATGAAAAATGAGTCAGTAGGAATATTGTCTGAGACTTACGTGTCGTGGTTCCAAGGCATTTAGTCAGTTTATTGACATACTAATCGAAACAAAACCAAATGATGCATGTCCATAATGTTTGTACACATTGGAACGCTGGTCATCCTGTGAGCAGTGGCGTCCCAAGGGGGATGCAGAGCCCCCTATTGTTTTTTAGATTCGGTAAAATTTTCGCCGAACATAAAGTTTTGGTGGAAACGGGCATTGTAGAGAAGCCACGATACCCATTTCTAATATTAATTTTCCATCTACTTCCATATAGCATTATTTAACGCATGTGTTTGATTCCCATTCACTATCCAAATTATGTGGATTCGGTAGTTTTATCACACTAGTTCTGCCTAATTAAAAATTTGGTGATTTAGCTTCTTCATTTGGCTGGAACAGAAGATTCCACATCTTTTAAATTGAAACTATAATTTAATTGCTGAGATAAATTCATTGAATTGAATTGAAAAAAACCTTTCAATAATAGGCTTTTCAAATATTTTTTAATAAGGAGAATCATTACATCCTAAAATCATTGCATCCTATTAGCCTTTCCTCTGCTCATCAAGATGTTTATTGAAACATCTCTTGTTATTTGAAAGTATATCTTTTGGAGACTACCCTACTGTCTTGTAAACAATAATTGTTTCTTATTGATCAACATTTATTACTGATAAATTTTATTACATAATTCCATTAAATATTTTTCAAATCAAACACACATTCAATGCTCTTTACATTCAGATCAATTAACCAAGCTAATTGATTAGTAATAGTCATTTTAGCGCGTTGATAAATTCGTTTCGATTAATTGGAAGATATTGCCTTTCTATAGGAATCTCCTCGAGTAGCTCTCCTTGTTCTGTTTTTGGAAAAAATTCCAGACCATACGGAGGTTTTCTTATTAAAAATTAAATTCTCAATTACATATTACTACCACTGCTAACAACTCACTGCAGTACCAGGCCCTCTGAGGCTGAAACACAGCTTTCTGTTTTTTAGAGTATATAAGAGTTCATTCAGTGTTCATTTGGAGTTCAAGGAGTTAACAACAAAACGAGTTTTTCATTTCTTTTGGATAAAATCAATGCTTAAATTTGGACAGATTGTGTAACCAACTAGTTACACCAAGATTGAAATATCTTTTTTCACCTATGTGGCTTTGTCCCAATATTGTGTATTTTTTTGAATGGTGAAAAAAAAGTCTTATTGCTAAGTAACGATATTGGATCAAATCAAGGAGTGACAAGGGTTTACATTTTGCACACTGATAAGTTTATAAGGATGAAAATGACAAACCAAACACAAGAGACCGAGAAAATGCAAAGCGCCCAGTTTTTGCAAGAAATTAATTTTAAACTGGGTTTATCACCGGCGCTTTCGCAGAAAGATAAAACGATTCCTGAACTTACGGATAGTATTGTTGCCGTACAAGTAGTTAAATAGCATTATTACGCAGTTATCTAACAATGTTAAGACGAATAAAGAAATTAAAAGAAAGCTTGAAAATATGGAATCCAGCCTAGCAGTCTTTTATGAACGAGCCAACCAGCTCGAGTCTGAGCAGAAAAGAACGAATTTGATCATCTATAATTATGCTCCTCAACACCTCGGCGATTATTCTCTGAAGCAAAGAAATAACGGGATTATTAAACTGTATTATGCCGTCTCTCGAAAGAAACCGAGGTGATATACGAGACTTTTTTTTATTGAAATCAAGGCCAATAGTAGTAAAGCTAAACTCAGTTGAAATCAGAGACTATATTTTAAGAAAGATCTCTGTATTAAGAAGGTTCGGTCTATTGGTGGCTCCGGATTACACAGCTGTACAAAGGGAGGCCCGTAAACACTTAAAGGAAATGTTGACTCTTGTGCAAAATGACGACCATATGGAAAGTTACAAGGTGACAAATTGTTTTTCCAAGGCCAAATATTCAGGTATGACGGAAATTCCACTGTCGAGATTAAGCGTAAATTGCAGCCAGTACAAAATCATGGTCCACCCTTTAGTGCTAGGCTCCCAAATAATCCCAGTAATGTTCCAATGATGCTAGATAGTGATGCCAGTGATAGTGATATTGAGACATTGGTACCATCAACCAACACTCCTCAGGTATTATCGACAGCTAAAAGACCTACTAGCGCTATTGTCAGCCCTAAAGACCTGCATCGACCAGGTGCTCGTAATGTAGCACCCAAAGGAAGCTATTCGCCAAGAAAGAAGTTAAATCAAAGACATCGGGGTGGTTTTTCACGTTATTTTTATGAAAATAAACACCGAAGTTTGTTAACGGACACAAATAACCGCAGTCTTGAGCATTATCATGTTGCCTTTTCCTGGACTAAAACTAGCAACGAGTAATTTCAACCAAAGGCTAGTGATGTTAACGTGCTGACAAAAGGTGTACATACATAGGAAATAGAGGGCCATATGCTGAGTCTAGTGTCATAGAATATACAAGGATTATATGATAAGTTGACCTATTTATATGACGATTTAATTTCGTTTGATGTGATTACTCTCCTGTATTACCTCTCCCCGGGCATTTGGTAGAACAGATTGTGGGTAATGTATCAAGAAATAATAGGCATTATGGTGGCATTTTGGTTTTGGTTAAAACATCTGCTATTGAAGGTTATAGGAGAATTAATAGTAGATCTGAAAACTTACTTGGGCCGTATATTCGTTTTAAATATGGAAAGCAATTTATTTTGGGTGGGTTAAATTTGAGTTCCTATAATCGAGAAAATACTTGGGAAATTTTATAAGAAAGATTATCTTTAACACAAGAAAGTTATAGAGATATGGAGTGTGTGTTGATGGGGGATTTCAATGCTTTTTCTGACATGGAGGCTGAGATCTCAGATGTGTTGATCCCAGATTTAGGTGATTTTGTCCCAATTTTTTATAGAATACCACGAAGGAACAAGGATGAAAAAACAAAAATAAATCTATGGGTAAGAAAGCTCCTTGTGTTTTGTGGGGAACATGGTCTGATGATTGCAAATGGTAGGTTTGGGAATGATAAGGGTAGGGCTGAGTTTACTTGCCTTACGGGTCCAACTCCAAGTGTTAATCCAAGTAGATTATGCGCTAATTAATACGCATTTTTACCTGAATCAATTAATATGGGAGTATTAGGTTTAGTTAGATCTGACCATAGAGCTAATAAACTTGAGGTAAAGATTGGGCAGTTTTTGGGCCGCGGTCCACGAGTGAAAAATTTCTACAATATGGTTTATAGAAAAGTAGGTTTAAAAAAATGAATAAGGTATGATCTAACAGATAAAGATATTGAGGCATTTAAAAGGGAGCTCTTGGAGTCACATTTAAAAAATAAGTTGAGAGAGTTAGAAAACAATGAAAATGATGCACATAGTGTAATTATGCAGTTAAATGAAACAATGGGCTGTTGTGCAGAATCTTGTGGCCTGACAGAAAAATTAAGAAAGAATGATCGGTATTTTGATTTGGATTTCAATTTAATGAAAGGAGAAGTGAAATATTTACTAAATCACTTGAATGAATGTGAAAGCACGGAAGATCAAAGTTTGAGATTGGCTAAATATGAAGATAAGAGAAGAGAATATATAGGTTTAATAAAAAAGGAGAAAAGAGTATGGGAATAAGAAAAAACTGGAAATTGCTAATAATTAAAAAAAAATGTATATATAAAGAAGTTTTGTGGCCATAATAGGAATGACAGTAGAAAGGGAAAATTTAATACCTAGCCTGTTCTAGAAGCTGATTCATAACCTGATTACCTAAAAAAATTGGAAGGTGATTGTGCTGATCTTCAGGAGGTAGTGCATACCCCAGAGATGGTTAATTGTCCTATGAGGGAACATGATTATGATTTAGTGGGTAATGTGAATGGCCAAGAGATAAAGTTGGTATTTAATAATTTTAAAGGCTATACTGCTGCGGGTGTTGATGGTACACCAATAAAGTTATTTAAGAATTTTCTTTCCATTTTAATTCCGATAATTGTTCTTCTTTGTAATAAGGTGTTAAAGTCAGGGCAATGGCCAAGCGCTTGGAAGACATCATTGTTTATACCACTTTTTAAGAGAGTAAATCCGAAGGCTTTTGAGAATTATCGTTTAATTGCGCTTGTCCCTGCTTTAAGTAAGGTATTGGAGAAAATATTAGATTCGAGGCTTTCCAACTGGTTAAATAAAAATAATTTAATACATAAGGAACAAGGAGGTTTCAGGATAGGGTATGGGACGAAGGATAATGTCTTTATTTTGAAGGCATTGTTAGATAGAAATGGAAAGAGAAAAACTTGTCTTTATGTGGGATTTCTGGACCTACATAAGGCTTTCGATAGTGTCTACAGAGAGTTATTGAAAGAAGCCCTGCTAAGAAGTGGCCTTCCTCGTTTATTTGTTAGTTTGATAGTGATCATTTATAATTGCGTGAGTGAAATCGCATAAGTTAGTAATAGGTTTTCGAAGCTTTTTGTTATTAAGCTGCGAGTAAAACACGGTGGCACCTTTTCTCCGAAGTTGTTTATTATTTATATATATGATGTTTTTAACTTTCTAGAGAAAAGATGGGGTCCGAAAGTTAGCCTAGGGACCCAAAAACTATCTCTTTGATTATTTGCAGATGATATTGCTTTGGTGGCTAATAAACTGCAAGATCTACAGACGCTTTCAAATCTCATAGAGGAATATTTGCAGATAAAAATTTAAGGCTGAACACTGAAAAAAGCTGAGTAGTTATTTTTGAAAAAGGAGTGTAGGTGGCGAAGAAAAGTATAGATTTAAATTTAATAAAAAGGAACTAATTATAAGTAAAAGAATAAAATATTTAGGCTTTACCTTATCGGAAAATGGAAGCCTAAAGAGTCGTGTTGATGAGATAATTGAGAGAGGTAGAGTGGTCATGTCTGCAGTTTTTAGAAACCCGACGATAAAGGGGATTAAAAACCCAAAAATACATAAAAGAACATTTAATACAAAATTTTACTCGCGATAGATTTTGGAGCAGAGATATAGGGTGGAGAAACGATGCAGTAACTGGAGCCTCTTCAGCTCCAGTATTATAAAAGAGTGTTTGGTCTACATCAGACAACTCATTCACAGATTCTGAAAGGTGATGTGGGCCTGTTTTCTTTAAAGCTATATAGGTATATTTTAATGTTTATATTCTGGTTGAAGTTAACTAGGAGTAATGAAGATAGACTAGGAAGAGTGGCATATGATCTGAAGTTGAAAAGTGGTTTAAGAACCCCGTGGTAATCCCAAATTCAATCATTACTAGAAAAAGTAGGAATGCCTTACTTATGGAATACTGGTCTTTGTTCTAGTGATGTACACACATATTTAGAAAGCCAGGTAGGTACTATTTTTATTAGACAGTCAGGAAATTCAGCATTAGCAAGGACTTGTTTTAGATTCTACAACTCTACAACATTATAATCAGGCAAAAGCTGGTTTCTAAGAGGAGGTTTATTTTAAATTTAATTTACCCCCTATGATTCTATGTCCTTGGATTCAGCTTAGAGCAAATTGTCTTCCAATCCAGAACAGGCAAAAATGTTCAAAAAAAAAAAATGATAGTTGGTCCTGATAGGCGTTATGTTTTTCCCCTTTGTAAACACGAGGTGGAAGACTTGGATTATTTTCTCCAGAATGCCCGGTGCTCTTTGATTTACGGGAAAATTATTTCCATGGAATTAATTTTTATGGATATTCTGCAAAATAGTAGCCCAGCTATAATTTTTCGAGTGGGAGTGTATATAGATAAATCCTTAGTAAGAAGAAAAAGTGTATATGATTAATTTCTTTTGTTGTTAGATTACGTATTTTCGCGTTGTATTTTATTTCTGCACGTGTTTATAATTTTTATTGTTGCTTAATTTCCTTGATTGTTTGTTATTAATCTATATTTTTGTGTGTGTATGGCCCATGGGCTTTTGAAATACACTAATCTATATATCTATCTATCTGTCTATAGGGTTGTGCAAGTTTCATTGAACTAATTCGAACAATTGAATTTCATTTTCAATGTCCTTAATTAAAAAAAGGATGGCTGGTTTCCTACCATCTCACTAATTTTGGTGATTTCTTATTTTCAAAGTTTAGAAAAACCATCAAAATACTACCCATTAAGACAGCTTGAATTTTTATAGTCAAATATATGCTCTAGAGAAAAGGTTCAGTTGATCTTCTTCTTGATAGATGACATAAGAAGAAGAGGAGAGACGTCCATGGCTTTATTCTAATGTTTGGTTATATTGCGAATGACACTTGAATTAGAATTATAATGAAACTTCAAGATTATAGAATCTTAATAGTTCTGTTGTAGGATTTGATACATTACCACTAGTGCTCAATTGTTTTATTTTAGCTTTATGCTTCACCCTCCTTCCTCCCTTATGTGTTGCTCTCTACTTCCCCCTCCTGTTTCTCTCATACGTTTTTCTCTACTTTCTTCTTTTGTGGTTTTGATTGTGTTTTGCGATTTGGCTCAAAATCATATATGAAACTCACTTTTTCCCTTCTGTTTCACATACTATCTACTTATCATTTTTAGGTTTGATGCTGATATTGCTCCTGAGTTGTATGAGTTTAAACTTGCTAAATCGAACGTCAAAAAGTTGAAATCCAAAAAATCCAAAAGTCAAGAATTTTCGGAAAAAAACTCAGACTCAGACTCAGAAGGAGAGTTTGATTGTTGGTTCAAAAATTTGGTCCGAAAAATAAAATCAGAAAGTCAAGATTACGAAATTACTGGAGCGGCCCAAAGAATTAAAGCCAGTGGTGAAGTCAGGATTTGCAGTGAGTTTTTCTTTTCTTTTTTTTTGTCTGTATGCTATTTAATATTTTTCACTCATCTGTACTTTAGTTTTAATATTTAAAGGGGTTTCAGTTGGAAACAGCAGAAAGGTTGAAATAGTAAAATATTGTATTGGCCTATAAAAAAAATGACTGGGATTAGTCAACCTGGACTTATTCTAGTCCAACAGTTCATGGTGAAGAAGTGTAAGTAAGGAGTGACTCGACTCAATAGTAACCAAAAATCCAGAAAGCAGAATTTAAATATCAATAGATACACCAAAAAATTAGCTTATTATATTAATTCATAATATGTAAGGTTAATCCAGCTTAGTGTTACCCATCAAAAGTTACAAGCCTGAGAAAATTTGCCTCATTTTTAAAATAGGGTACTGGCTATAGTCGTTTACCACCACCCCCAGAAATACTCCAAGTGGAATATACCCTCCCCCCTGGAGAATACCCCGTGAAAAATACCGACCCTACATCGGAAAATACCCTCCGTGAAACATAATCCCCCAGAGAATACCCTCCGAAGAATAATCCCTGCAGAAAATAACACACCCTCCCTTCCTCAGAAAATCGGGTTTCCCAAATTTGAGAATTTTGTTTAAGTTGTGTTATTTTATTTCCGTTGAGAAGCCCTAAGGAAAGGGATAAAGAGGAATTTATATGCCATAAGTAAGTTAAAAACTTAAAAAAAAGCGCAAATCCATTTTGTTGAAAAAAGTTCCACATTAACTTCTACCACTTTTGGCAGTAACGGCCGCCAAATAAAAAAAAATGAAGACAAAAATATTGGTGAAAAATCATGAAAAATAAGTTTAAAACATATCGCCACGAAAAGTTTAAGAAGGTTTACCTCCTTTGAAAGCATAGTTGACTTTGGGTTGAACCAATAAATTCTTATTATTTGAGTTTTTGCGGGTGAAAGCGTTGTCAAATTTTACAAGTTAGTTTTCTTATTTTGCAAGTGTGAAACTACCACAATTCACAATTAATAAATAGAAAAAAAATTATTTGAATTTATTTCTACCCATTTTTGGCTTAATCTAGCTCTACTTTTCGTTGGAAAACATGGTTTATGGAAAAAAATTAAATTAATTTCTGTTTATTTTTCATTAGCAGTAATCAATAAAATTTTTTCCACAAAATAACTTTCTCAAAGCTAAAAATCTCAGGAAATTGTTATTTCCTGAGAAGGAGATGTTATATGAAAGTCTCTGGAGATGTTCTATTGATTGTAATTTGTCTTGGAAGAAGCAGGGTGAAATAGTGTCAGCAAAAGCAGCTAGAGGATTGGGAGTGATGAGGAGGCTGAAAAAAGTGTTCCCGGTAGCAGTTGTCAAATTGTTATACAGTGCTATTATTCACCCTTACATCACGCACGGTTGTTCTGTTTGGGCAAGTAATTTCGTGAGAAATTATAAAAGAACCCAAATAATACAAAACAAAGCACTGCGTCTCATAGCAGAATTTCAAAACTTTCAGAATACTGCGGAGTGTTTTAGAAATAATGATATTTTGAATATAAGCGAGCTACGTGATCACCAGCTAGCAATTATTGTTTTTCAAAGTGTAAATAAGTTAAGCCCTGAACACTTTTATGATTTTTTTTTTAAACTAATTCGTTTTATCACCCTTATTTTACCCGGAATTCGGAGTATTTGACTCACGAGAGAAGAAATACAACAAGAGCAGGATTTGTTCTCAGGAACATAGGTGTCAGTGTCTGGAATGACCTTCCAGAATCGGTCAGAGTGGAAGTAAGTCTGGCATCATTCAAGAGAACGGTTAAATTCCATTTTTTAAATAGGAAAGAGGTGTGATAAGAGGAAAGGGTATTTATTTATTTACTATTTAAAATTATTTATTTGTTTTTCTTACCCCCCCCCCCTAAGGATTTATTTTTGGGTGGGGGAATGAAATGAAGAAATGATTTAGCAGATTCCCGGTGGTTAGAATTGCGGCCACAGTCAGGACAATTTTGTCTTAAGAGTGGCCGTTAATGGTAAATTGTTTGTTTATTTTATATGTTTTGGATGAAAATAAAAATGCATATGTCTATGTCTATGTCTCAAAGAAAAGTAAAAAACTTCATTTAACTAAAATTGAACAAAAATAGAATCGAATGATCTACCAAGGACAAAACTACCACCAATCCCCCTCATCAAGCTTATGAAACCCAAAACGAACAGAAATTTCCATAAATAACAGATCCAAACCCAAAACAAGAAGAAGCTAGCATGAGTAAGGATTTTAACCCCTATGCCTTCCGAAGGCCATAAAATAAGTTGCACTTTACCGAAAAAAGTACAAGAAAATGGGCATTGTCAGTTTAATATACATATGCTGATATTTATTTCTTTAATTCTCAAAAACATTTGATTTATTAAAGCCGCAAAAATTTTCCTGGCAATTGAAGCCAGCGTAGCAAAATATACTATCCTGATGACACTCTCTTATGCACATTAACACACTTAAACGTTTTTAACCTTTTCCCCCACAAAAATAACTTTATAAACTAAAAATGACCACTGTTTTTATTTGGATAGCGGAAACTTGCCATTTCATTGTTAGATTACGATGTTCCATGGCCATTTCCATCCTTTGACACTCAATGGCTAACAAACAGCACCATCTCACAAGCATTATCATACTTTGTGTACACCCACAAAATGGAATATATGACATATCAAGAGAAAACATACTGAAGTATTTTTATGGTATGGATTCAAAGTATTCATTTTTATGGTGATGTTTCATACACCATTATTTCAATAAAAATATATTATTTGCTAATTTTCTTATATTTGTTTTATTTTTTGGGCTCTGCTAATAGCTCCAACGCTTAGAATCTTTATTCAAAAGTCATATAGGTTAGGTTAACCTAACCTACACATAATAGACTAGTATTTGGCAGCAGCAAGAGGCAGACGCTTTGGATAAGCTTTCTTGAGCTGCAGTTCGGACTCAGAGGCGTTTCCACTTCCCATTCTAATATCAAACGACTTAAAGTTCGATTCAAAATCATACTTGAAATAAACCAATCTGGGAGCGTCTTTGCAGACACGAATGTACTTGATCTTGTTCCAAAGAACAGTAGTACGGTCGGTTGACTTTTTCTTGTTCTTTATCAGATCTTCTCCAAGCTGGTGAAAGTCCGACCAGTACTTATGATCGTCAATAACATTCACAATGTACGGAAAAGGGTTGATCCGTGCTAGAAGGCAGATGGTCCGCCAACCCTCGATGGTAAAAACTGGCACGTTCTTGGCAGCCCGTTCAATGCAAGCGTGCATTGTATCTCCCTCTTGCTGCGTATGCCCAGATTCTAGAAAAATATGGTTTATTTCCTGGACATTTGGCAGGGTCATTATCGAAAACACATACATAGCGACCATGAACTGGTTCCTAAACTGTCCCCCACAACAATCGGTCACAAAATAGAACTTTCTCACGTCACCATTTGTTTTCATTAGGTTGAACAGAACTGTACAAGTTTCATTTGAACCCCTCTTGCCATAGGTCTGGTCCCACAAATTGCAAATACCTTCCCTTGAGTTGAGGTCGTACACAGTTAGATTGTAGATGGCCAGTTTGCGCTTATAGAAAATTGGTCCAGCCTCCGACTTCGGTGTCTCAAGCACTTTCTGCAAGTCAACATTGTAAAGCTTTGCTGACTCAAAGCCTTCTTCACACTGATTTATTTTTTCCTTTATTTCATTTTTCAATTCTCTTGCCCTTTTAGCCCTAGGAAGATGTGCATCATAATTTGCTTTTTCACCTTCTTTTCTGCAGGCAGCAAAAAGTTCCACCTAGTGCAAACTGGACACTGATCTTTCTTGGGAACATGAAAAGATCTGTTCATTGTTTAGAACACTTTAATGTACACTTTTCTTGATGCTGGTCTTCTTCTTTCTTCGACACACTTTTCGAGATACAGTCTGTACAGCTTAGACAAGTTAAGTTGCACATCCAAATACAGCCTGGTTGAATTTGCTCGACAGTAATGGGAATCGACTGCAGGGAAACTTTCAATGTGCTTTCTGATAAAATCAATTTGTTTGTGAGTTACCCTTTTTTTTGAAGTTCTGGGGGCTTGTCTCAGCCCTCTTATCTGAAGAAGCAGTGCCTGCCCCAGAGGTATTCATAACACAGTTTCTGACAAACTTTTCTCCGAGCCCTAGGGCACCAAGAAAAAAGGCTTTGCACACCCTTTTCTTTTCACCTGTGACTGTTAGAAAATAATTGAATGTACTTGTTCGCCTATTTGTCTCTCCCATCTTTCTCTTAGTTGAGCGTTTCACAACATGCGGCAGTATGAACTGTTTTTGTGTATGCATATTCCCCTGTAGTCTTCCAAGCTCCCAATAATCGCTGAAAGATTTCTGAATTTCTTCCTCGCTTATGCTTCTACATGAAAAAAACCTGCATTTGCAGGTAATTTTCTTCAACTGTGTGTGTGTGTGTGTGTGTGTGTGTGTGTGTGTGTGTGTGTGTGTGTGTGTGTGTGTGTGTGTGTGTGTGTGTGTGTGTGTGTGTGTGTGTGTGTGTGTGTGTGTGTGTGTGTGTGTGTGTGTGTGTGTGTGTGTGTGTGTGTGTGTGTGTGTGTGTGTGTGTGTGTGTGTGTGTGTGTGTGTGTGTGTGTGTGTGTGTGTGTGTGTGTGTGTGTGTGTGTGTGTGTGTGTGTGTGTGTGTGTGTGTGTGTGTGTGTGTGTGTGTGTGTGTGTGTGTGTGTGTGTGTGTGTGTGTGTGTGTGTGTGTGTGTGTGTGTGTGTGTGTGTGTGTGTGTGTGTGTGTGTGTGTGTGTGTGTGTGTGTGTGTGTGTGTGTGTGTGTGTGTGTGTGTGTGTGTGTGTGTGTGTGTGTGTGTGTGTGTGTGTGTGTGTGTGTGTGTGTGTGTGTGTGTGTGTGTGTGTGTGTGTGTGTGTGTGTGTGTGTGTGTGTGTGTGTGTGTGTGTGTGTGTGTGTGTGTGTGTGTGTGTGTGTGTGTGTGTGTGTGTGTGTGTGTGTGTGTGTGTGTGTGTGTGTGTGTGTGTGTGTGTGTGTGTGTGTGTGTGTGTGTGTGTGTGTGTGTGTGTGTGTGTGTGTGTGTGTGTGTGTGTGTGTGTGTGTGTGTGTGTGTGTGTGTGTGTGTGTGTGTGTGTGTGTGTGTGTGTGTGTGTGTGTGTGTGTGTGTGTGTGTGTGTGTGTGTGTGTGTGTGTGTGTGTGTGTGTGTGTGTGTGTGTGTGTGTGTGTGTGTGTGTGTGTGTGTGTGTGTGTGTGTGTGTGTGTGTGTGTGTGTGTGTGTGTGTGTGTGTGTGTGTGTGTGTGTGTGTGTGTGTGTGTGTGTGTGTGTGTGTGTGTGTGTGTGTGTGTGTGTGTGTGTGTGTGTGTGTGTGTGTGTGTGTGTGTGTGTGTGTGTGTGTGTGTGTGTGTGTGTGTGTGTGTGTGTGTGTGTGTGTGTGTGTGTGTGTGTGTGTGTGTGTGTGTGTGTGTGTGTGTGTGTGTGTGTGTGTGTGTGTGTGTGTGTGTGTGTGTGTGTGTGTGTGTGTGTGTGTGTGTGTGTGTGTGTGTGTGTGTGTGTGTGTGTGTGTGTGTGTGTGTGTGTGTGTGTGTGTGTGTGTGTGTGTGTGTGTGTGTGTGTGTGTGTGTGTGTGTGTGTGTGTGTGTGTGTGTGTGTGTGTGTGTGTGTGTGTGTGTGTGTGTGTGTGTGTGTGTGTGTGTGTGTGTGTGTGTGTGTGTGTGTGTGTGTGTGTGTGTGTGTGTGTGTGTGTGTGTGTGTGTGTGTGTGTGTGTGTGTGTGTGTGTGTGTGTGTGTGTGTGTGTGTGTGTGTGTGTGTGTGTGTGTGTGTGTGTGTGTGTGTGTGTGTGTGTGTGTGTGTGTGTGTGTGTGTGTGTGTGTGTGTGTGTGTGTGTGTGTGTGTGTGTGTGTGTGTGTGTGTGTGTGTGTGTGTGTGTGTGTGTGTGTGTGTGTGTGTGTGTGTGTGTGTGTGTGTGTGTGTGTGTGTGTGTGTGTGTGTGTGTGTGTGTGTGTGTGTGTGTGTGTGTGTGTGTGTGTGTGTGTGTGTGTGTGTGTGTGTGTGTGTGTGTGTGTGTGTGTGTGTGTGTGTGTGTGTGTGTGTGTGTGTGTGTGTGTGTGTGTGTGTGTGTGTGTGTGTGTGTGTGTGTGTGTGTGTGTGTGTGTGTGTGTGTGTGTGTGTGTGTGTGTGTGTGTCTGTGTCTCTGTGTCTCTGTGTCTCTGTGTCTCTGTGTCTCTGTGTCTCTGTGTCTGTGTGTCTCTGTCTCTGTGTGTCTCTGTGTCTCTGTGTCTCTGTGTCTCTGTGTCTCTGTGTCTCTGTGTCTCTGTGTCTCTGTGTCTCTGTGTCTCTGTGTCTCTGTGTCTCTGTGTCTCTGTGTCTCTGTGTCTCTGTGTCTCTGTGTCTCTGTGTCTCTGTGTCTCTGTGTCTCTGTGTCTCTGTGTCTCTGTGTCTCTGTGTCTCTGTGTCTCTGTGTCTCTGTGTCTCTGTGTCTCTGTGTCTCTGTGTCTCTGTGTCTCTGTGTCTCTGTGTCTCTGTGTCTCTGTGTCTCTGTGTCTCTGTGTCTCTGTGTCTCTGTGTCTCTGAGTTTTAAGTAACATACGTTTCTATATCTGCAAATCTAAGATGCCATTACTTTTGTTTGGAAAACGTTTTTTGGGGTAAGTTGGTTTTAACTCATTTCTAAAAAAGAAGTAATTAAAGCGGAAACACTGTTAAATAAGCATACTGTTCTAATGTTATAATCAACTAAAGTCGTTTGCAAATATCAGCAAGCAAATTTTGAAATATAAACACATATCTTTCCACATATTTTGTCGGGTACAAGCTCCTTAGCTTCTTTTTACTAATAACTTTGTTTCTCTTTTTTTTTTCAGATGCCAAAAGTAGACAAGAAATCTACCATGAGTTTGAAAGAGTTTATAAGATTCTGCAAAAGTTCAAGAAGTAGTTTTATTCGCAATTTTTTTATGTATTTATTGTTTCTTCTTATCTTTTATGATTTTCAAATTGTCGGTGCAGTTTAATGTTTAGTCTTGCTTTAAATTTATTTGTACATGAAAGTTTTATGTGACAGTTCTTTGCAATTTATAAATGATCTTTGTCAAAACACTGCTTTTTGTTTTTGCGCCTAAGGGCTCTCTAAAAATGTACAATTATTGCCTTTGTATTTCCTGGTAGATAAAAATGCAGTTTGTCTTCTGCTTGGTGCTCCAGAGAATTTAAATAGTTTGAGGATTAGCAAAAATAAAACAAAACATAACAAAAATCAATTAGTTCATGGTAATGAACTGAGTAAGGAGTGATGCGGCTCAATAGCAGACATTTGCTACCAAAACTCTAAAAACTGAATTTTAATACCAATAGATACAGAGAAAGATTTTGCTTATTATGCTGATTCCAAATATTTAAGTTTTATTAAGTTTAGTGTTACCCTTCAAACACTATGAGCCTGAAAATATTTGCAGAAAAAAGGGTAAACACCCCTAAAAAATTAGAGAATCTGAATGAAAATAAAACATCCGATTCATTGAATCAGAAAAGCATATTGTAGACGTTACAAGCTCCTACTTAACACTAGTATTTTTTTTATTCCAGAAGAAAGATCACGTACGTATCTTTATTTTCCCCCTCTCCAAGGGGTAATTATATCATCAGTCCTAAAATATTAGGATAGGGATCATTCTAAAAATAATAATAGCTACTGTGGTCTTTTTAAGTGACCAAAAAGATTTAGGGCATCTAGGCCCCCTTCTACGCCCTTTTTCCTGAAAATCATTTGATCACGCTCCAGGTCCCCTGAAGAAAGGCTTTCAAGTTTTAAAGTTTGGCCAATCTCGTACGCATTATGTTTGTTATTAGGAAGTATTCATATATTTTTCAGGGGGGGGGGGCGATTTTCTGCTGGGGAATTTTCCACGAGAATAATTTTTCGTGTGGAGGGAAGTTTCCAATGGGTGAACTTCTCAAGGGCAATTTTACCGTGGGGGAATTTGCCAGAATTCTGATACGAAGTTCTTTTTATATGGCTTCTTCTCTCATATCCGACTCAATTTTACACTTGCAGCGGTTCAATGCAATGTCCGGAGTAAATTTTCAATGGGATTGAATCGCATAGTAAATATTCCTGTGGGGAGGCAGATTTTTCCGTGGATGTGGAGCCAAATTTTAGGCATAACTTAAAAAATGATCAGAAATTAGAATAAAAATACATGTTTTTACAACTGAAAGTAAGGAGCAACATAAAAACTTCAAACTAGCAAAATTATTACGTATGTGAGGAGAGTTGCCCCCTGCTGAACAACTGGGTCTTCTCTCTAAAGTTTGAATCCGTTACCCTTTTTAAGAACGACTCCTGAAACGCAAAGGTTGTTTAGTTAGAACATTAAGAAGCGTTTTTAAAAATACTAAAAACTTTTAAGCGTTAAGAGCTAGGTGTTGAAAATGGAACTCTTATCATATTTTATGCAAAATTTATTCGTTTTAAGTTATACGCTTTTCGTTATTTTCAGTTGGAAAAACATATTTTTCAAATTGTAAACGAGCCATTCGCTATAAGATTTTCGACAAGTCCGAGATTTAGCTTGCATTGATTTGAGCCAATCAGAATTTTTTCTTATAGAATATTTCAGGCGGTTGAAAAATGTATTGAAATATGAATGACTCAAATCAGTATTAATTGTTTATTTGGTATGAGTGGCGACATCTCATTGTGAATGAGACTTACTTTCTCAAAAGGAGAATCAGCAAGGTTTTGTTGATAAAGAATATCGAAGAGCGGTTTAAGGTTTTGAAAGAAGCTCTTTTAAGGAAGCGAGAAAGTGGTCTTACCATTTCCGCATGAAAAATTAGTTAGCATGATCGGCAATTCAGCAATTTGATTAGACACTTAAGCATTGTTCAAATGAACAAAGAACAACTAAGGTATTGTTTTGCAATTAAATCTTTTTTTGCCATGTTCTCGAACGACTTTTTATTTATAAATTTCTACAGTTTTGTGTGGAAGTTTTTTTGTCCTGTAATACCTGATTGCAGGAAAAAGTTGGTTGCCTTTAGGAGGTTTTGGATTTTAAAAAAGTTTTACAGCTACTCAGCTAGAGCCAAAACACCCCCCCCCCAAAAAAAAAAACATTGTACCACTAGTAAATTACAGCTCTTCTGAAGGAAACATAAAAAAACAGAATAACAGCACGCGTTAGTTCCCTAATACACACTGTTTCCGAATATAATGGCTGTTAATCTGACGGATTTATGCTTCTACCCCCCCCCCCCTTAATAGTGCCATTCTATTTTCTTTTGATATAAAAAGTAGAGATAAGATCGATGTAAGAAACCTTTTAACACGATAATCCCATGTTGAAAGCGAATACTATTTCCTATAGCATTGAAATACTTAACGAGATTTCCTTCTTTGTCATTGCCTTAATTGCTCCTTGGGCGGTGTACCAGTATATCTAAAGACTGTTGATTTAGCATTACGACCGGATTTAAAGGGAATTTAGCTTTTTCACATGTCTTATTGGTAACAGCTGAACATTGGAATATGGTTGGTTACAAGTCAGATAACAGTTTAGCATTTGAATTTTCGTAATGGACAGAAAAAAAAAACAAGAACAAATAAGTGATGGGAAAACATGAGAAAACCTGTTTATTGTTTTAAAAAGTAGAGTTGTGACAAAGAGTCAAACTATAGCGTAAAGAACGTGGTGTTGAGAAGGGGACAACCCTTGTCATATACGTAATAATTTCTGTTCGTTTTAAGTTTTAATGTTGCTCCTTACTTGCAGTTAAAAAAACTTGATTTTCTTATTTAATTATCAATCATAGATTGCAAGGTCTGCTCCTTGCAAGTATTCAGTGTTTCTACTTCATGATTTTGAAAACAATTAGATACGGATATACAGATACGGATTCAGAGATTTTTCATAATTTTATAAGAATAAAATTAGGGTACTAACCAAAGAGCTTCTACTAAGAAAAAAAAATATATAATCTAATTATAAATTATGGAGCAGACAATATGGTTTATGTCTGGGCTTGAAATTGCCTGCCTTTTTTCTATGTTGCCTGAAAGGCAACTTTCAAATCAATGACAAATCAATTTGGCTTTCATTTTCGGAAAGGGTATTAACCCTCTCAAATAAACTTACAAATGGTGGCTATCACTTACCCAAGTTCAGTGTTTCATTTTGACCAACTGTTGTAATTTTTGATTGGTGCAAGAAGGAGACTCTTGAACTTCACTAATGGGCCTATACCCTTTGTCTAAAAACTCAAAAAGTATTTTTGTCACCCGCCAACAAGTATAGTCAACATTGTCTCAATCACAAGTTAAGCCATAAATTGCCGTTTATCCACCCATCTGGCTAACTTTTTTGATTGACTTGACTTTATTTACATATTAAACAACAATAAAAACTATTACAGATATAAATCACTACGCTAGGGAAAAATTTGAATTTTGCTAACACGTAGCGATTAATTACATAAACATTCCTAAGGGTATCCTAAAAAAAAAAAAAAAAAAAACAAACATAAATGTTCCTCGAAACATCCTACACTAATTAAAATAATAATGAAAAAGACAAAAGACAATCACCATCTCTCAAACATCACAAGGGTAAAAAGCCTCATCTAAATACAACTCCCTCCATCCCAACCCGTTCAACAAGATCCTCCCTCCAGCCCTATAGCCCCCTCGAATTCGCCCCTCCCCCCCAAAAAAAAAATAATTCCCCAACAAATACCCTTTTTATCTTTTTTTTAAACTGTTGGAGGTGTTCAGCCTCCCGAACACTCACAGGAAGTGAATTTCATACAGAAGGGCCAAGATACTTCAAAGAAAACCAGATCTTACACTATTTTGAATATCCACAACCAAGTTATCACATCTTCTTGTATCGTGTATACTCATGAACAGAACTTCTAAAACGGGAAAACTCATTAAAAATTTCCGGGAATAGCTGACAATTAAACACAATTAAACAAAAACATTGGCGCTTGATAGTCCCTTATCTGTCGAACATTGAGTAGCCCTAGAGACTTAAAGCATACACTGGTGTCTTTAACATATTTTTAGTATTTCCCAATTGTTCTTGCTGCTTTATCTTGTAGAACTTGTAGACGCTTATTGTTAACATAAAAATTACTTCTCCAAACTAAAAATCCGTTTGATATATGGGTAGACTATTGCAAAATATAATGTTCGAAGCGTATGTTCCGGCAGAATATTCTTCAATCTTTTGAGGATACAAACTCCACATGCAATTTTGGTGGAGATGATGTCGCTATGATGATTCCACAATAGATTAGAATCAATGTGGAAGCCGGGGTACCGCAGTGATTAAACTTGTAAAATAGGCTTTTCATCTAATAGAACCTTACTACTTACATCAACGGAATCACTGACACTACAGGATGTCAGTAAAAAATTTCTTTACATGCACACACTGCAAACTTTAACTTGTAAATACCTCTAATCTTCTGAAAGTAATATGAGCTTTTCTATAAATCATCCACGGATTTTGCAAATACTGTTAGCAACATGTCATCCACAAAAGAAGTAATACAGTTATCCTATAGATAAACATGCATCATATTCGAGTAAACTAGATAAAGTAAAGGGCCCAGCACAGACATTTTGCTATTTATAATGCTAGATATTGTCGTATGAGTGTCTACACAAGATAATTGCTTTACCCCATGGAATACAAAGCTATCAAGCATGGACTCTTGTTCATAATAATCGAGCTTTCTTTCTTTTTGACCAGTTCTCTCGTCCAAATTTTCAATTTGAAATATTAGACTACCTAGAGCCTGCTCAATTTTTGCGAACTTTGAATTAAACTCGAGGGTGACTGAATCATAAGCCTGGCTGCAGACTTTGTCTTCGTGGTGGAAATCATTGGCCTGTTTGATCTTAAATGTTTCCTGCAGCATTTCTGCTTAAACATGATGTTTAACTTCTGGGATAGTACATTTTTCCGCCATGTTTTTCTCAAGGTCATCGACACGCTCTTTCACTTCATCTATCATTTCGGTGATATCACGTTTAAGCTCCCCTACTGCTCCTTTAACTATATCCGTTACAGATACAGCACTTGGGACATTGGATGTTATGAGGCTCGAGATTTCAGCTAATGAAGGGGAATCTGCTGACGTACCAGAGTGCCTGCGAACCGGACAATACCACAGCATATCTCCAATGGTTGACATCTTTGTAAAGAGTTCACACTCTGGGATGGACATGTTTATGCACTCTATACACAGCCATTTTTCAGATCTACCGCGTAATACTGTTTTAGATTCTGGCTCAAGACCTTGCTTGGAGCCTGTGCAGAAATCTAGAGACTTTTTTGGACTGAATAATTTCTGTTTGCGGTCTCGTTTAGGAGCCATGCTTGTTTGCACAGCTTTTCGGATTCACGTACTTGTCGGTCTTTTTCTTTATTTCTTATTCTGTGGCTGGCGTAAAAAAGATCGCAGCGTGAGTGAAAACACAGCGCGTATGAAAAGGCAGCCCGAATGAACATGCAGGGTGACTGAAAACGCAGCAGAAAATTAAAAATTAATCGCCGTCTGAAAATTAACTGAATTGGACCTGTAGGAAGTGCAGATATCCAAATCACCTATCCCCAGCAGTTTAATGAAGAATATCCGACCGGTATCAATTCGGCCCTTCGTGTTTGTTGTTGATCGCTTCTGCACAGGTTTCTCCAAATGAAGAAGATGAACGACTCAGTTTACGTAATCTGTGGCTTTTCGGCAAGAAACAAACACTTCGTAACTGGAGACCGGCAACAGTGTATGACTAAAACGGTCAAGAACAGGAAGATGAACAAGATATGTGAAAATGAATATGTAAAGTCCAACGCTGTGGTAGGTCCCTTAAATTAACACTTAGGGTATCACAAGATAAGGAATATTGCAAATAATAAGGAAAAACAGTTTTGTCTTACAGTTTGTTATATAGGCTATTTATCCAGGGTTCAAATTTATGCAGCCACCTGGGTTTGTTATTATTATTAATTGCAAGCATCAATAAGAGGGTAAAAAGTAGCATGTGGTGGAATAGAAAGTGTCAAGAGTCTAAAAAGGAATATAAGAAACAAATTAGAATATATTTGGCTGCCACTACTTTACCTAACCTGATTCAAATGAAAAAATTGTAGCCTATGCAAAATTTAAAAATCAGTTTCAGCTGCAAAAAAATAAAAGTATCAGAGAATTTATAGAGTACCTTGATTTCAAAACTCCAGCAAAAACGTCTGTTCCTTTGTAAGATACATGATGAACAAGCCCTCTCCAAAATGTAATAACCCACCTATGATTTACTACAACATTCCTCTTCTCACTGAAACACAAAGAGCTGAAGCTAGCTTATAGTTCTTCAGCTAAACTATGGGTAAAATGGATCAAAACATGACTAGAATCATTTGCCAAAGATCAACAGACTCTCCAGAAGAGAACTACATAAGCCATTCCCATTAGCAAAAATACAACAAGTGATGTTCTAGTTAATTGACTTCTTGCTATCTTGGAAAAGGTTTAGGTTAGGAAAATGAAACTTTCAAGGATGGGTCTACTGGCTAAAATATATCCTAGGAAGTTATTTTAAAGAGTAAAATTCTAGTCCATTGACTTCTTGCTATCTTGGAAAGTTGTTGGGTTAGAGAATTGAAACTTTCAGGGATGTGTCTACAGGCTAAAGTATATCCCAGGAAGTTATTTTGAGACCCCTAACTATACCCCTTCCCCCATCCTCTATATAACACAGTTTTTTGTGCATTACAGCTTATATTTTGGTCAAATTTGATCCTATATTACTATTTAAAGTGTAAATCCTTGCTTACCCTAGAAAAATTCCACTTTTCAATGTTTTTTAAGCTACTATATTCCATAATTAGTTCACCACCATTGAAAAACAATTATTATCTTTTATGGTATAGTTCTTTACCTTAATTTTCAGTTATTAGTTGATTTTTCTCTGCTTTTAGTTCTGAAAATGCAATTCCTGTTATTTGAGTAGAATTTTGAGCCATAGCCTATCAATATTTTTTTCAAAATTTAGGAAATGTATTTCCATATCTTTAAAACCTTATAAAATAGGATTAAGCAAAGCTATGAAGCTAAAAACAATTTTGTTGTACTTCAACTAAGCTAAAGATCTATTTTGCAAAGGTTTCACTTTTATAACACACATATTTTTAAAGGTTATCAAAGGTCAGGGTCCTCTAGAGGGAGAAGGAGTAGAAGTAGGTACTTCAAAATACCTTCCTGGGACATGCTTTAGCCTGTAGACCCATCCCTGAAAGTTTCATTTCCTAACCTAAACCCTTCCTGAGATAGCAAGAAGTCAAATAACTAGAATTTTACCATGCAACATGTTATATCTTATCTTCCAAAAACTGCTCCCCAATCTGACATGATGTTTCCACAGTTTATTTCCAATCTCAATGATGAGTTGATATTGTGCCTCCTTGACTTATTTATTTATTTTATTTTTCACCCACACAATACATGAAGTAAATATGGTGGAGTAAGAATAAATATATAAAATACACAAAGAGAAAAACAAATACACACACAAAGTCAATGAAAAAAAATGGATAAGACAGTGGTGAGGGGATAGGTGTGCAGAAGCTGTACTTGAGAGTTTTCTGTGAAGAATTTCCAACTTTAAAGTTATATCAGGAACTGAAAATTTTCTAACAAGTGTCCTGTTTTTTGACCAAGGTGGAAGATACAGAAGAAATCTGAAATAATTTATCCAAATCCTTTTTAAATTACCATTATTAAGAAGGACAAAAAACCTGAAGCATAAAGGAGAGAATGAGCACAAAAAGTAGAATAAAGTTTGGCCAGCACAGGTCTATTATACTTCTCTCTGTTTGCAACAATTTTTGCATAACCAATCTGAATCTTTTTCTTAAATCACAAACAGTACGCTGACATAAGCTTGAAAGATTGTTAGTAATAGAGATACCAAGCCAACAAATACAATCAACAAGAGGGATAGTGAAGTTATTACAGTGAAGGGGAGTTGCCGTAGTACAGTATAGGGAAGAAACTCATATTTATCTATATTAAGTGAAAGGCCAATATTAGAGAAAGCATCAGAAACTATAGAGACCATTTGGGAAAGACCCTTTTTGGAATGGCTAATCAGAAGCAAGTCATCAGTATACACAAGATAAGAAACATCCACAAGACAAGAAAGGTATGTAGCCTACCTGAAATCTTAGCCAGCACACTAAAAATACAAATCTTAGAAAGCAAAGGGGACAGACCACCCTGCCTAACTCCTCTTTGTATTCTTATAATAGCGTCTGGTGCAGATCTCAATTGAAGAAAACAGTTTGAATACCAAAACCTGAGAAGCATTATAACAGAGAGATTGACCCCAAAATTATACAAGGAAAAAAGGAGCTGACTATGGACCACACTATCAAATGCTGTCAAAAGATCCAAAGCACAAATATAAAGACCATTTCCCTTGAAAGAATTATCAGCCAGTAGAGAAGACAAAATCTTATGTGAATGCTGACAACCCACCCATATTGAAAACCAAATTGGTTCTCACCCTCAATAATATTTTTAATCAAAAAAGGTAGAAGGATATACTCAAAATCTTACTAATATTACAAGATACATTAATAGGTCAATAGCAGAAAAAATCAGTTGGCGACTTTCCCCTTTTTAAAATTGACAAAACTGTGCCACACAGAAAACTCTCAGGTATGTATGAAGTACATAGACACATTCAAAAAAGAAGCTGAAAATGAGATATAAGGGGGGGGGGTGCATTCAATCAGCATATGGATCTTAGAAATACCATCCTTATGTAATGAATCAGATTTTAAACTTTTCACAGCATCAATTACAGAAGAAAAAGATATGGGCGCTATATGGCATTGCAAAAGTATTGTACTAAAGAGGGGGTAAGAAGGCAAGTATATACAAAATGTACTGAATAGTTTTTCACTGAAAAAAAAAAAAAGAAGAATAATGTTTATACCAAGCTGAAGGTGGAAGGCAATTACTTTTCATAGTTTCATCATTTAACTTGTCTGAATTGATCACTTTTTGCCAATCCTTCCTACTCACAGGGAAGTCCATACTGTGGTAAAGTGCTGACCTCAGATAATGTTTATATTTGGTTTTATTTTACATTTGAGATCAGTGACACACCCAGAACTTGGCCAACCATATTCATTCCATATCTAGAGCCATAGTTTCACTTTGTTTTTTATCAACTTTAAACAAGGGTCCATTTACCAGATTGGTTTTTGTGTTCTTTTATGAATACATCGACAAGGTGTGGCAGCTTCTTCTGCTCTTTTCATACACATCACAAGTTGGTTATAATAACAGTCAATATCAGCTTCACCATTCGTAGGTACCTGGCGCTGAAGAAGATGATATGGAACACATATGGTAGAAAGAAGTGTTGTCAAGGTAGAGATGTTGTGCAGTATATTAGCTTTGCTCCAATTACTTTTTTCAAACCACTTCAGTTTTTCTCACAAGCAATTGGTTTCCAATAGATCAATATCCATTGTAAATGTCACTGAAATTGGCATGTGGTCAGTATCTTGTTTGTTAACATGAACAGAAGAAGAGATATTACCAGGCAAGAAAATAATATGGTCAATATCACTTGTGCTTCCAGAATGATGAACATATGAAAAATTGTGGGATTTGGGCACAACACAGTATGACAGAAGACACTCAAAAAGTGAATCACTTCTCACAGAAGATTGATTAATATCAGTATTTAGGTCCCCAATTATTATATGCTGTAGAAAGTTTGACAGTACCTGATTCACAAGATTCTTCAGCAGACCACAAGCCTTTGTGAATTTAGTTAAGGATCTGATTGAGTATCCTTCATATGGGAGATGAGAATTTATAAATACAATACTGCCAACACACACAGCTAAAAAAAAATTGTTGAAGTAGAAGAGTACTGGGGAGGGTAGATGAATATCCTGTTTAAAGACACAGGCTAGTCCACTGGAAGGGCAACCACCAGTAACCTTTGCTGGACTCAGGAATGCAGTATGATGCTGAATTCAATGCAAAAAATTTAAACTTGAAGCAGTGAGAAGATGCTCCTGGAGACATACCAAATCGTAGGAACCATACAACTCATCAATAACAAAACCCTTATCTTTGGTGCCATTTATATTGAACAAAATAACTGAGACTGACCTTTCACTCATGGGTGAAAGGTGGAGTTGCACTTTATCCAATACTTAATAACAGGGCAGGAAAAGCTATAGGAAGGGTGTTTTTGGCTGCAGTCTGTGCAGTTGGGATTGGCAATGCATGGCTCACCTTTTGTTGATATGTGTGGCCCTCCACAACAAGCACATTTCAGGAGAACGCTGGGACAGGAGTTCCATAGATGGTCTAGGGATCGGCATTTAAAACAGCAATTGAGTAGGTCCTTAAACTTGTAAACAGGAAAAGTTTCATAGCCCACCCTGAGGCCATGCTTGAAAAATGTAGATTGATCAAAAGAACCCAAAATTTCAAGTTTCAAAGACTTAGTTAGGCCCAGTCTTTTAGCATCTTTGATACCATCTTGGCTTCCAAGTACTGTAATGTCAACGTCAGTAGGAATATTACAGGATATACCAAAAAACTGCTTGGAAACCATTTTTGTTGCAGTACTGGAGATTATTTTGTGGATTGACAAGCAGAAGTCCTCCATAGCAGACTTGTCCATGTTGATATACCACTTGTCATTGATGCGCTTTATGCTATGTACTAGTTCATGTCCAGTCATTTGGTCTATAGCAGCTTTTCACTAAAGAGGGTCAGATAAGCATCCAACACATTTGAGACACTAATGGTTGAATGTGAATCTAGCACTGAAGCTGGCTTGGGTAAATGTGGGAAGCTCAATTCATAATTGTCATGTTTTGAAGACATTTCCAAAACAACTTGATGGAACTCATTAAATTTTGAGAATAGAGAGGTGTAGGCAGTGGCAGGGAGGCAGGGTACTTCTGTAGGATGCTTTATGACAAATGTTGGAACAGCAGTGTCAGTCTTGTCAAGATATTTCAATAGACTAATTATGTTGCTGAAATGGTTAACCAGTGCATTATTTCCCTTCTGAATAGGACAATCTTCATGACCTGGACAAAGCAGCCACAATAACGTCTTTGCCACCTTGACCAAATTAGAGTAAAAAAAAACTCCATTCCATGGCTTTTAATCACGTCATCCTCTGCTCCAGTTAGCAAATTGCGCTGTACAAAATTCAGTACTGGCGAATAAACAAGGACAGGATTATTGTCACTACTGGTAACAGGCATCATGCTTGAAACACGCCAAATTTATATACAAATTACCAAGGGAAGTGTAAGGGAGTTTAACAGTTTAAGGGAGACACCACTCCTGGCAGGTAGTATGGCCCTTGCAACAAAAACCTCCCCTCTTCTGCTCGCTTACTGGTAAAATAAAATGATTCTCGCTTATTGGTTCAAATAGATCAATAATAATAACTCAATAATTTTTTTCTACAATTCATGCACAAATAGTTCTTTTGATAAACCTCTTATGTAGGTCAAGGTTACACGTCATTTATCCTTAACGAGTTATTGCAAAACCTTGAAATATAATGAACTAGTTTTCATTCAATGAAAGCTTATAGCCAAGTGTTGAAATAGTTCACAATTCTTGAGCTAAAAAGGGCTTACTGAATTAATAATTTCATAAAATATCCAATTTAAACCAGGTGTGTTCACTTTGAACTCAGAATCAATTAATTAATGAAGCAATTGATATTGGCTATTTCCCAAAATATGGAAAACAGCAACTTCAATAATGATTCCTAAGCCCAATAAAGATAGCTCAAGGATTGATCAACAAGAGTCGAAATCCTGCGCTTAGATTATACTGATGATTTAAGCATATTAGATGAATATGTGAGCAAAATGAATGAATTTTTAGAGGTTTTGCGAGTTCAGGATGCTAGAATGGGCTTGAAAATTAATGCAAAGAAGCCTAAGTCACTAAGGCTAGGAATAAGTGAAGATGAAAATGTGACGTGGGGTAACGAAAAGATTGATCAGGTTGGCAGCCTCACTTACGTTGGTAGTATTATTAGTAAAGATGGTGGGAGCAGTGAAGATGTTAAATGTAGAACAGCTAAGGCTCAGGATGTTTTTTCACAGTTAAAAAAAGCTTGGAAAAATCGAAAGATAAGTCTGGAAAACAAGATTAGAATATTGGAAGCTACAGTGATGACAGTGGTCAAATATGGCTCTGAAGCATGGGCGCTCCGAAAATCAGATGAAAATTTACTAGATGTTTTCCAGAGAAATTGCCTACGGATTGTTCTGGGTACCCGGCTGACTGACTGTATTTCAAACATTAAATTGTAGGAAAAATGTGGTTCAATCCTGCTTTCTAGGGCTATAATGAAAGAAAGGGTGAGATGGCTAGACCGCGCTCTGTGGATGAAGGATGACAGATTGCCAAAGATTGTCCTTTTTGGCCATCTGTCTGGGGCTACACGGAAGGCAGGTCATCATTGTCTGGGTCGGGAGGATGTCATAAATACAGATTTAAAGGAAATGGGAACTTCGTGGGAGGGTGTAAAGAGGGAGGTGCTGAATAGATTAGGTTGGAGGAGGAGCGTGCGTAGCTGTGTTAGCCTAATGCGGCTTGGTCCTGCAGTGAGCTATTAGTAGTAGTGGCAGTAGCAATCAGGAAAAAAAGAAGGTATTTTGGAGTTCTGTGGCCATTCATATTGACTGTAAAATTTTGATTTCTTTCCAAAATTCTTTTTGATTTGACTTTTAAAACAGCAAACAATGATCAGGTTTTATGTTCAGACCTCAATTTGTTTTTCTTCTATTCCAATTCTATCCTTTATTTTTATTTCTTTTATTCCTTCATCTATTTGATTTTTTTATATTTATTCAATTCTTTCCTGCTATACATTACTCTTCTTTCTGTGTTCTATTTTCTTTGCCATGATTCTAATCTAATTTATCATTCTTATATTCTTGTAAAATAAACGATATTTTTTTTCTTCTGATATAAATCTTATTTATAGATACATTATACCACTTTCAATGTCTATAGATGCACCAAAAACAATAGTGAAGATGAAATAGTAGCTTTTTAATTATTTGGTTTCATTTCTATTCTTTTCTGTTTTATTCTTATTCATTATTTACTATTCTTCTTTATCCTTCTTCGATTCTATCGAAATTCTATATGAAATATTCTTATGAAAACGGATTGTTCTGGGTACCCGGCTGACTGACCGTATTTCAAACATTAGGTTGTACGAAAAATGTGGTTCAATCCCGCTTTCTAGGGCTATAATGAAAAAAAAGGGTGAGATGGCTAGGCCGCGCTCTGTGGATGAAGGATGACAGATTGCCGTAGATTGTCCTTTTTGGCCAACCGTCTTGGGCTACACAGAAAGCAGGTCATCATTGTCTGGGTTGGGAGAATGTTATAAATACAGATTTAAAGGAAATGGGAACTTCGTGGGAGGGTGTAAAGAGGGAGGCCCTGAATAGATTAGGTTGGAGGAGGATCTTGCATAGCTGTTTTAGCCTCATGCGGCTTGGTGCTGCAGTGAGTTATTAGTAGTATTAGTAGTAGCAATCAGTGAAAAAATAAAGTATTTTGGAGTTCTGTGGCCGTTCATATTGACTGTAAAATTTTGATTTCTTTCCAAAATTCTTTTTGATTTGACTTTTAAAACAGCAAACAATGATCTGGTTTTATGTTCAGGCCTCAATTTGTTTTTTTTTTTCTATTCCAATTCTATCCTTTATTTCTATTTCTTTTATTCCTTGATTTATTTAATTTTTTTTATATTTATTCAATTCTTTCCTGCTATACATTAATCTTCTTTCTGTGTTCTATTTCCTTTGCTATGATTCTAATCTAATTTATCATTCTTATATTCTTGTAAAATAAAGGATATTTTTTTTTTCTTCTGATATAAATCTTATTTATAGATACATTATACCACTTTCAATGTCTATCGATGCACCAGAAACAATAGTGAAGATGAAATAGTAGCTTTTTAATTATTTGGTTTCATTTCTATTCTTTTCTGTTTTATTCTTATTCATTATTTACTATTCTTCTTTATCCTTCTTCTATTTTATTTCTTAACTTTAACTAAACAAATTAGGATAGCAAGAGTTCTATTTGCATTCAACAAATAAATATATCAACCAGCAAAAGCAAGCACATATCAACAAACAACAAAAATCTATATCATTTTTCATCACTTCTCTTTTTTTCTCATTTTGTTCTGCTTGGCAATGCCGGTCTGGGGTTAGATCCCCACCCCAGCAAGGCTGGACGACAAGCATGCAACTTCTCCCTGTAAAAAAACAAACAAACTAGTAACTGACACGTCGATTCGACGTCGCCAGTAATGTCTATGGAGGATCTTATCCTTTTTTCTCATTTTATTCTTCTCTAATATTTTTAATCCTTCTTTTCCATTCTATTTTCTTTCTCTATCCATTCTAACTTATTGTTTGCTTATTTCCGTAGTAAGTAAGTAAATTTTATTGCGCTAAAAGCTATAGGGCCCTGGCAATACAAAACAAAAAAAATTCACTTTTAAATAATTAACATTTCATAACATAAACAAAGAAAACGCAAATCACAAAATTTACTTTTGGGCTCCATTGCCAACCTGAGAAATCACTCTAAATTTTGAACACTTGCAAAGTATTCACTAAAGTATACGCTTCATTTCCCAACTCACTCGTAATGATCTTATTTCACCCTTGCTCTAAAGTAGTGAATTTCTTGGTTTTCATCTGGAAAATTATTTGGATTTAGTAGAAACTCAATCAAGCTTCATTTCGTGAGTTTCCTCCCCCCCCCCTAATAATCTGAAATTTGTATAAAGAACCAGAAATAGAATACAAATCTGAATGGTTCATTGAGAGTTGCAAGAAAATTATAGGATTAAAAAAAAAAAAAACAGTTTGAGTAAGCTTGCCAGTATCGATCATTTAAATACAAGATATTGTAAGTTTATAGAGGGCTAGATAGGGGAGGATTATAAGACTTGATTTTACCTTTTTTGGCACCAAAAGATTTTGATGGTTCATAACACCTCTATGAAAGAAGGAGATGATTTTGTGAGGGGGGGGGTCTCCAGTTCTTGCCGTCAGATCACCCACCAGAATGGGGTTGTCGGACCTCAACAATACTCAGTAGGAAGTACTCAATTTGTTTTTTTTCTATTCCAATTCTATCCTTTATTTTTATTTCTTTTATTCCTTTATCTATTTAATTTTTTTATATTTATTCAATTCTTTCCTGCTATACATTACTCTTCTTTCTGTGTTCTATTTTCTTTGCTATGATTCTAATCTAATTTATCATTCTTATATTCTTGTAAAATAAACGATATTTTTTTTCTTCTGATATAAATCTTATTTATAGATACATTATACCACTTTCAATGTCTATAGATGCACCAAAAACAATAGTGAAGATGAAATAGTAGCTTTTTAATTATTTGGTTTCATTTCTATTCTTTTCTGTTTTATTCTTATTCATTATTTACTATTCTTCTTTATCCTTCTTCGATTCTATTTCTTAATTTTAACTAAACAAATTAGGATAGCAAGAGTTCTATTTGCATCCAACAAATAAATATATCAACCAGCAAAAGCAAGCAAATATCAACAAACAACAAAAATCTATATCACGTCTCATCAATTCTCTTTTGTTTTCTCATTTTGTTCTGCTTGGCAATAACAGCCTGGGGTTAGATCTCCACCCCAGCAAGGCTGGACGACAAGCATGCAACTTCTCCCTGTATAAAAAAAAACTAGTAACTGACACGTCGATTCGACGTCCTATGCGCCAGTAATAGCTATGGAGGATCTTATTCCTTTTTTTCTCATTTTATTATTCTCTAATATTCTTAATCCTTCTTTTCCATTCTATTTTCTTTATCTATCCATTCTAACTTAGTCTTCGTTTATTTCCATAGTAAGTAAGTAAATTTTATTGCGCTAAAAGCCCTAGGGCCTTGGCAATACAAAACAAAAAAAGAAAATTCACTTTTAAATAATTAACATAACATAAACAAAGAAAACGCAAATCACAAAATTTACTTTTGGGCTCCATTGCCAACCTGAGAAATCGCTCTAAATTTTGAACACTTGCAAAGTATTCACTAAAGTATACACTTCATTTCCCAACTCACTCGTAATGATCTTATTTCACCCTTGCCCTAAAGTAGTGAATTTCTAGGTTTTCATCGGGAAAATTATATGGATTTAGTAGAAACTCTATCAAGCTTCATTACGTGAGTTTTCTCCCCCCCTCCCCCCTAATAAGCTGAAATTTGTTGAAAGAGCCAGAAATAGAATACAAATCTGAATGGTTCATTGAGAGTTGCAAGAAAATCATAGGATGTAAAAAAACAAACAGTTTGAGTAAGCTTGCCAGTATCAATCATTTAAATACAAGATATTGTTAGTTTATAGAGGGCTAGATAGGGGAGGATTATAAGACTTGATTTTGCCTTTTTTTGGCAACATAAGATTTTGATGGTTCATAACACCTCTATGAAAGAAGTAGATGATTTTGTGAGCAGGGGGGGGTCCCAAGTTCTTGCCATCAGATCACCCACCAGAATTGGGTTGTCGGACCTCAACAATACTCAGTAGGAAGTAAGAGCTGATTTTCTAATTAGGTCTTTGGGGCTCAGGGTCGTTTTTTAGACTCCTTTTCAAACAGTTCGTGGTAACGAACTGTAGTAAGGAGCGACCCGGCTTAATAGTAACCAAAACTCTAAAAAACGGAATTTTAATACCAATAGCTACATCAAAAGAATCAAATTTTAATGCTGATTTTAAACATATAAGTTTCATCAAAATTAGTCTATCTTTCTATTTATTCTATTTATTTTTTAAATTCATTAATTTTTTTTTAATTTTAATATTTATTTTTTAATTTAATTTATTAATTTTACTATTTATCACTCAAAAAAGATATATTGGCTGTGAGGCCTGGTGACTGCATCACATATTTAACACTTCTAGAGTTTAGTCCATCTTCAATTTGAAAGTGGCGCCTGCCTGCTTGCCCGCTAGAACGGAGCTTTTCACTCGAAAGCAGAAACATGGTTTGATGAAACGAAAGCTTGGCAGCAAAACTTCAGATACTGCTCTCTGACATAGGCTATATAACTCCACTTCACTTCACACGCCATAGGCTCTGGCTCGTGGACAAGCAAAAACCATCCCTTTTGGCCCCAGGCAAGAGTTCTGCAGAGCTTTCCAAAATGTAATGTCATATTCATCAATCCGGCCAGAGGTCCTCACTTTCCGTAAAAACCGCTCAGGTTAGACCCTTACGTGTTTCCAGTTATAAGCTGAGATCGGCGGGATAGAAAAAAAAAAAAAAAAAAACTTGATAAAACCAAAGTTTTGCTCTCAATTGGAAACACATTTTTTCGTAACACAATTGGAAAGATAGTTCTATCAGAGAGCAATTAAAACCTAAAAACAAACCGAAGTTAAAATAAATATTTCATACAAAATTTATTTCTTATGAAATATACATACAATATTTACATTTTTCTATTCCCATATTGGTAGTATAGGTTAGTCTAATATGGATATTAGTTTTTTACTGCTTTCAAAAGTATTTCAAAATCCTTTCAAGCTTTCGATGTCTATTGAGGACACATTTGTTTCGAAATTTCTTCTCGGATTCGTATGAGTTCAATCTGGTCTTAGCGTTGTTTTTGGGGATGTTTGTAGTACATTCCATGCTGAAGGAAGGCTACTAGGTCGGGTAATATCTTCTCACATTTCTCGCATTTCATAGGCATGTGATACCATCTATCAGAGCTGGTATCACAACTATCAATGTTGTAAATTTGACGTTTTTTGTCATCAACAAGAACCTCATATGCATTTGAAATCTCTTGGAAACGGATTGTGGCTTCTTCCTGATTGTCTGGGTTTTTATCAGGATGCCATCTCATAGCCAAACAACGGTATGCCCTCTTTATCTCTGCCTTAATTTCATTTGTCTTCATACATCTAATCTTGTTTCTGTTTAATTTTAGAATAGCATAGTAGTCATTTTTCATAGTTACTTTTCCCCTTGGCATGATACAAACTTGTTAAATATTTGTCCAACCTGATTTCTAGCGTTGCTATTTTAGCACTGAGGCTGAACAATGTCCTGTATTCTATTTATACTATGAATGACGTCATTTAGTTTTAACTTGACTTGACTCTTCACCTAAATTTACAGCAGTCTTAAGTTAAGACTGATTAAAACTTTGGTGTGACGTCATGTCTAATTTTGGATTAGTTGCTGTTAAAAAGTGATGACGTTAATAACGCAAGAAAAGCTGTAATCACCACGGAAATGGGTATTTATCTTGATTAGTCCAAAAAGATAACAATTAAACAGTATTTGACGTTTAAATGCAAAATTACGGATACTAAACAATAATAAAACTGTGTTGGAAGAGGGATGGGAAAGGCAGACATTGTGTTGTAACGCAAATTCGTCATGGCTTCTTCCGTAAATGTATGTTTTAAGACAGAAATTGGATTAGTGGTGGTACCAGTCTCTTTTGTGCCTTGGGCAAAATCTTGATAATCCCTTTTCCCCTGTTATCTCATAAATTTATTGGCTAAACTCTAACAAAATTTTCATTTGTTAACAAAATTGTTTTCCATTTATTCTTTTATTAATGATTAATTTCTTCTAATTCGATTTTGAATAATTTGATTATAATTACTTATTTTGTTTTTGATTATTATTGTTTATTTTATTTACTAGTTTTATTTCTTAGTTTGTCTTATTAATTAATCTAATGTATTAACTACACCCCCTTCTGTAGTAAAATAAAAATTTATGTAAAATATAAATTAATTTAAATCCTGCAGTGTGTTGCTACACTAAAATTCGATCTTTGGGTCTCATATGACCAACCACTGCATGACCTATATAATAATTATGATCGTTAGATTATTTATTGGAGATTTTGTGACTATAAAATTTTTGTGCTCGTGGCAAGTGCCTCCACTGTCCTCCTTAAAACTCTCTCTGAATCGTATACAACTGTCAATGAATCAGATCACGTGACAGAATACATTGCAAAGAAGCAAGGAATAAATAACAAACAAGCAAGGAAATTAAACAACAGTACAAATTACAAGAACCCACAGAAACAGAATACAACGCGAAATACCTAATCTAACGACAAAATAAATTAATCATATAAACTTATTTTTAATTACACTATAAGCCCACGTGGACTTGTGACGTCATCTCATAATAGGCTTGATGGATTAAGTTGGTGAAACTCTTGGAAAGATTAAGTTAGAAAAACTCTTGGAAAGATTAAATTGGTAAAACTCTTGGAAAGATTATGTTGGAAAAATTCTTGATATGACCTAAAAATTTTACTGAAATAATTGGAATTGCATTTTCAGAAGTAAAACTGATGAAAAACGTAAGGAAAACTTAAAATAAATGTAAAAGTGTTTTTTTGTGAGAATATTGATAGGTAGGCTTAATAGAACTCTCATGCATGTCAATAGGTTTCAATGATTTGTGGTTTCAAACCACAAATTGTCAATAGTTTCAATGATTTGTAGTCCCCTCGGATAATATGCTAATGGGCCATTTGCCTTTGAGACAGTCAGCTGACATAAAAGCTCCAAAAAGGATGTTTAAGGTATTAAATCCTCTTAAAACTGAGGGTAGATATAGGTATATCTACAAAAAAAGCTTCCGAAAGTAGTGTCTTTGAGGTTTAATAAATGATCAATATACTGGCTCTTTTTTCTCATGACAGTGAACAATAAGAAGAAAAAAAAAGACCAAACATTTGAAAATGAAAATAAATTTTGGACAAAAATAAAAATTTTACTTTTTACTTTCTTTCTTTTCAAAAAACGTTCTTTCTCTACTTCCTTTCTCTCTGCTCCCCAATCTGACATGATGTTTCCACAGTTTATTTCCAATCTCAATGATGAGTTGATATTGTGCCTCCTTGACTTATTTATTTATTTTATTTTTCACCCACACAATACATGAAGTAAATATGGTGGAGTAAGAATAAATATATAAAATACACAAAGAGAAAAACAAATACACACACAAAGTCAATGAAAAAAAATGGATAAGACAGTGGTGAGGGGATAGGTGTGCAGAAGCTGTACTTGAGAGTTTTCTGTGAAGAATTTCCAACTTTAAAGTTATATCAGGAACTGAAAATTTTCTAACAAGAGTCCTGTTTTTTGACCAAGGTGGAAGATACAGAAGAAATCTGAAATAATTTATCCAAATCCTTTTTAAATTACCATTATTAAGAAGGACAAAAAACCTGAAGCATAAAGGAGAGAATGAGCACAAAAAGTAGAATAAAGTTTGGCCAGCACAGGTCTATTATACTTCTCTCTGTTTGCAACAATTTTTGCATAACCAATCTGAATCTTTTTCTTAAATCACAAACAGTACGCTGACATAAGCTTGAAAGATTGTTAGTAATAGAGATACCAAGCCAACAAATACAATCAACAAGAGGGATAGTGAAGTTATTACAGTGAAGGGGAGTTGCCGTAGTACAGTATAGGGAAGAAACTCATATTTATCTATATTAAGTGAAAGGCCAATATTAGAGAAAGCATCAGAAACTATAGAGACCATTTGGGAAAGACCCTTTTTGGAATGGCTAATCAGAAGCAAGTCATCAGTATACACAAGATAAGAAACATCCACAAGACAAGAAAGGTATGTAGCCTACCTGAAATCTTAGCCAGCACACTAAAAATACAAATCTTAGAAAGCAAAGGGGACAGACCACCCTGCCTAACTCCTCTTTGTATTCTTATAATAGCGTCTGGTGCAGATCTCAATTGAAGAAAACAGTTTGAATACCAAAACCTGAGAAGCATTATAACAGAGAGATTGACCCCAAAATTATACAAGGAAAAAAGGAGCTGACTATGGACCACACTATCAAATGCTGTCAAAAGATCCAAAGCACAAATATAAAGACCATTTCCCTTGAAAGAATTATCAGCCAGTAGAGAAGACAAAATCTTATGTGAATGCTGACAACCCACCCATATTGAAAACCAAATTGGTTCTCACCCTCAATAATATTTTTAATCAAAAAAGGTAGAAGGATATACTCAAAATCTTACTAATATTACAAGATACATTAATAGGTCAATAGCAGAAAAAATCAGTTGGCGACTTTCCCCTTTTTAAAATTGACAAAACTGTGCCACACAGAAAACTCTCAGGTATGTATGAAGTACATAGACACATTCAAAAAAGAAGCTGAAAATGAGATATAAGGGGGGGGGGGTGCATTCAATCAGCATATGGATCTTAGAAATACCATCCTTATGTAATGAATCAGATTTTAAACTTTTCACAGCATCAATTACAGAAGAAAAAGATATGGGCGCTATATGGCATTGCAAAAGTATTGTACTAAAGAGGGGGTAAGAAGGCAAGTATATACAAAATGTACTGAATAGTTTTTCACTGAAAAAAAAAAAGAAGAATAATGTTTATACCAAGCTGAAGGTGGAAGGCAATTACTTTTCATAGTTTCATCATTTAACTTGTCTGAATTGATCACTTTTTGCCAATCCTTCCTACTCACAGGGAAGTCCATACTGTGGTAAAGTGCTGACCTCAGATAATGTTTATATTTGGTTTTATTTTACATTTGAGATCAGTGACACACCCAGAACTTGGCCAACCATATTCATTCCATATCTAGAGCCATAGTTTCACTTTGTTTTTTATCAACTTTAAACAAGGGTCCATTTACCAGATTGGTTTTTGTGTTCTTTTATGAATACATCGACAAGGTGTGGCAGCTTCTTCTGCTCTTTTCATACACATCACAAGTTGGTTATAATAACAGTCAATATCAGCTTCACCATTCGTAGGTACCTGGCGCTGAAGAAGATGATATGGAACACATATGGTAGAAAGAAGTGTTGTCAAGGTAGAGATGTTGTGCAGTATATTAGCTTTGCTCCAATTACTTTTTTCAAACCACTTCAGTTTTTCTCACAAGCAATTGGTTTCCAATAGATCAATATCCATTGTAAATGTCACTGAAATTGGCATGTGGTCAGTATCTTGTTTGTTAACATGAACAGAAGAAGAGATATTACCAGGCAAGAAAATAATATGGTCAATATCACTTGTGCTTCCAGAATGATGAACATATGAAAAATTGTGGGATTTGGGCACAACACAGTATGACAGAAGACACTCAAAAAGTGAATCACTTCTCACAGAAGATTGATTAATATCAGTATTTAGGTCCCCAATTATTATATGCTGTAGAAAGTTTGACAGTACCTGATTCACAAGATTCTTCAGCAGACCACAAGCCTTTGTGAATTTAGTTAAGGATCTGATTGAGTATCCTTCATATGGGAGATGAGAATTTATAAATACAATACTGCCAACACACACAGCTAAAAAAAAATTGTTGAAGTAGAAGAGTACTGGGGAGGGTAGATGAATATCCTGTTTAAAGACACAGGCTAGTCCACTGGAAGGGCAACCACCAGTAACCTTTGCTGGACTCAGGAATGCAGTATGATGCTGAATTCAATGCAAAAAATTTAAACTTGAAGCAGTGAGAAGATGCTCCTGGAGACATACCAAATCATAGGAACCATACAACTCATCAATAACAAAACCCTTATCTTTGGTGCCATTTATATTGAACAAAATAACTGAGACTGACCTTTCACTCATGGGTGAAAGGTGGAGTTGCACTTTATCCAATACTTAATAACAGGGCAGGAAAAGCTATAGGAAGGGTGTTTTTGGCTGCAGTCTGTGCAGTTGGGATTGGCAATGCATGGCTCACCTTTTGTTGATATGTGTGGCCCTCCACAACAAGCACATTTCAGGAGAACGCTGGGACAGGAGTTCCATAGATGGTCTAGGGATCGGCATTTAAAACAGCAATTGAGTAGGTCCTTAAACTTGTAAACAGGAAAAGTTTCATAGCCCACCCTGAGGCCATGCTTGAAAAATGTAGATTGATCAAAAGAACCCAAAATTTCAAGTTTCAAAGACTTAGTTAGGCCCAGTCTTTTAGCATCTTTGATACCATCTTGGCTTCCAAGTACTGTAATGTCAACGTCAGTTGGAATATTACAGGATATACCAAAAAACTGCTTGGAAACCATTTTTGTTGCAGTACTGGAGATTATTTTGTGGATTGACAAGCAGAAGTCCTCCATAGCAGACTTGTCCATGTTGATATACCACTTGTCATTGATGCGCTTTATGCTATGTACTAGTTCATGTCCAGTCATTTGGTCTATAGCAGCTTTTCACTAAAGAGGGTCAGATAAGCATCCAACACATTTGAGACACTAATGGTTGAATGTGAATCTAGCACTGAAGCTGGCTTGGGTAAATGTGGGAAGCTCAATTCATAATTGTCATGTTTTGAAGACATTTCCAAAACAACTTGATGGAACTCATTAAATTTTGAGAATAGAGAGGTGTAGGCAGTGGCAGGGAGGCAGGGTACTTCTGTAGGATGCTTTATGACAAATGTTGGAACAGCAGTGTCAGTCTTGTCAAGATATTTCAATAGACTAATTATGTTGCTGAAATGGTTAACCAGTGCATTATTTCCCTTCTGAATAGGACAATCTTCATGACCTGGACAAAGCAGCCACAATAACGTCTTTGCCACCTTGACCAAATTAGAGTAAAAAAAAACTCCATTCCATGGCTTTTAATCACGTCATCCTCTGCTCCAGTTAGCAAATTGCGCTGTACAAAATTCAGTACTGGCGAATAAACAAGGACAGGATTATTGTCACTACTGGTAACAGGCATCATGCTTGAAACACGCCAAATTTATATACAAATTACCAAGGGAAGTGTAAGGGAGTTTAACAGTTTAAGGGAGACACCACTCCTGGCAGGTAGTATGGCCCTTGCAACAAAAACCTCCCCTCTTCTGCTCGCTTACTGGTAAAATAAAATGATTCTCGCTTATTGGTTCAAATAGATCAATAATAATAACTCAATAATTTTTTTCTACAATTCATGCACAAATAGTTCTTTTGATAAACCTCTTATGTAGGTCAAGGTTACACGTCATTTATCCTTAACGAGTTATTGCAAAACCTTGAAATATAATGAACTAGTTTTCATTCAATGAAAGCTTATAGCCAAGTGTTGAAATAGTTCACAATTCTTGAGCTAAAAAGGGCTTACTGAATTAATAATTTCATAAAATATCCAATTTAAACCAGGTGTGTTCACTTTGAACTCAGAATCAATTAATTAATGAAGCAATTGATATTGGCTATTTCCCAAAATATGGAAAACAGCAACTTCAATAATGATTCCTAAGCCCAATAAAGATAGCTCAAGGATTGATCAACAAGAGTCGAAATCCTGCGCTTAGATTATACTGATGATTTAAGCATATTAGATGAATATGTGAGCAAAATGAATGAATTTTTAGAGGTTTTGCGAGTTCAGGATGCTAGAATGGGCTTGAAAATTAATGCAAAGAAGCCTAAGTCACTAAGGCTAGGAATAAGTGAAGATGAAAATGTGACGTGGGGTAACGAAAAGATTGATCAGGTTGGCAGCCTCACTTACGTTGGTAGTATTATTAGTAAAGATGGTGGGAGCAGTGAAGATGTTAAATGTAGAACAGCTAAGGCTCAGGATGTTTTCTTACAGTTAAAAAAAGCTTGGAAAAATCGAAAGATAAGTCTGGAAAACAAGATTAGAATATTGGAAGCTACAGTGATGACAGTGGTCAAATATGGCTCTGAAGCATGGGCGCTCCGAAAATCAGATGAAAATTTACTAGATGTTTTCCAGAGAAATTGCCTACGGATTGTTCTGGGTACCCGGCTGACTGACTGTATTTCAAACATTAAATTGTAGGAAAAATGTGGTTCAATCCTGCTTTCTAGGGCTATAATGAAAGAAAGGGTGAGATGGCTAGACCGCGCTCTGTGGATGAAGGATGACAGATTGCCAAAGATTGTCCTTTTTGGCCATCTGTCTGGGGCTACACGGAAGGCAGGTCATCATTGTCTGGGTCGGGAGGATGTCATAAATACAGATTTAAAGGAAATGGGAACTTCGTGGGAGGGTGTAAAGAGGGAGGTGCTGAATAGATTAGGTTGGAGGAGGAGCGTGCGTAGCTGTGTTAGCCTAATGCGGCTTGGTCCTGCAGTGAGCTATTAGTAGTAGTGGCAGTAGCAATCAGGAAAAAAAGAAGGTATTTTGGAGTTCTGTGGCCATTCATATTGACTGTAAAATTTTGATTTCTTTCCAAAATTCTTTTTGATTTGACTTTTAAAACAGCAAACAATGATCAGGTTTTATGTTCAGACCTCAATTTGTTTTTCTTCTATTCCAATTCTATCCTTTATTTTTATTTCTTTTATTCCTTCATCTATTTGATTTTTTTATATTTATTCAATTCTTTCCTGCTATACATTACTCTTCTTTCTGTGTTCTATTTTCTTTGCCATGATTCTAATCTAATTTATCATTCTTATATTCTTGTAAAATAAACGATATTTTTTTTCTTCTGATATAAATCTTATTTATAGATACATTATACCACTTTCAATGTCTATAGATGCACCAAAAACAATAGTGAAGATGAAATAGTAGCTTTTTAATTATTTGGTTTCATTTCTATTCTTTTCTGTTTTATTCTTATTCATTATTTACTATTCTTCTTTATCCTTCTTCGATTCTATCGAAATTCTATATGAAATATTCTTATGAAAACGGATTGTTCTGGGTACCCGGCTGACTGACCGTATTTCAAACATTAGGTTGTACGAAAAATGTGGTTCAATCCCGCTTTCTAGGGCTATAATGAAAAAAAAGGGTGAGATGGCTAGGCCGCGCTCTGTGGATGAAGGATGACAGATTGCCGTAGATTGTCCTTTTTGGCCAACCGTCTTGGGCTACACAGAAAGCAGGTCATCATTGTCTGGGTTGGGAGAATGTTATAAATACAGATTTAAAGGAAATGGGAACTTCGTGGGAGGGTGTAAAGAGGGAGGCCCTGAATAGATTAGGTTGGAGGAGGAGCGTGCGTAGCTGTGTTAGCCTCATGCGGCTTGGTGCTGCAGTGAGTTATTAGTAGTATTAGTAGTAGCAATCAGTGAAAAAATAAAGTATTTTGGAGTTCTGTGGCCGTTCATATTGACTGTAAAATTTTGATTTCTTTCCAAAATTCTTTTTGATTTGACTTTTAAAACAGCAAACAATGATCTGGTTTTATGTTCAGGCCTCAATTTGTTTTTTTTTTTCTATTCCAATTCTATCCTTTATTTCTATTTCTTTTATTCCTTGATTTATTTAATTTTTTTATATTTATTCAATTCTTTCCTGCTATACATTAATCTTCTTTCTGTGTTCTATTTCCTTTGCTATGATTCTAATCTAATTTATCATTCTTATATTCTTGTAAAATAAAGGATATTTTTTTTTTCTTCTGATATAAATCTTATTTATAGATACATTATACCACTTTCAATGTCTATAGATGCACCAGAAACAATAGTGAAGATGAAATAGTAGCTTTTTAATTATTTGGTTTCATTTCTATTCTTTTCTGTTTTATTCTTATTCATTATTTACTATTCTTCTTTATCCTTCTTCTATTTTATTTCTTAACTTTAACTAAACAAATTAGGATAGCAAGAGTTCTATTTGCATTCAACAAATAAATATATCAACCAGCAAAAGCAAGCACATATCAACAAACAACAAAAATCTATATCATTTTTCATCACTTCTCTTTTTTTCTCATTTTGTTCTGCTTGGCAATGCCGGTCTGGGGTTAGATCCCCACCCCAGCAAGGCTGGACGACAAGCATGCAACTTCTCCCTGTAAAAAAACAAACAAACTAGTAACTGACACGTCGATTCGACGTCGCCAGTAATGTCTATGGAGGATCTTATCCTTTTTTCTCATTTTATTCTTCTCTAATATTTTTAATCCTTCTTTTCCATTCTATTTTCTTTCTCTATCCATTCTAACTTATTGTTTGCTTATTTCCGTAGTAAGTAAGTAAATTTTATTGCGCTAAAAGCTATAGGGCCCTGGCAATACAAAACAAAAAAAATTCACTTTTAAATAATTAACATTTCATAACATAAACAAAGAAAACGCAAATCACAAAATTTACTTTTGGGCTCCATTGCCAACCTGAGAAATCACTCTAAATTTTGAACACTTGCAAAGTATTCACTAAAGTATACGCTTCATTTCCCAACTCACTCGTAATGATCTTATTTCACCCTTGCTCTAAAGTAGTGAATTTCTTGGTTTTCATCTGGAAAATTATTTGGATTTAGTAGAAACTCAATCAAGCTTCATTTCGTGAGTTTCCTCCCCCCCCCCTAATAATCTGAAATTTGTATAAAGAACCAGAAATAGAATACAAATCTGAATGGTTCATTGAGAGTTGCAAGAAAATTATAGGATTAAAAAAAAAAAAAACAGTTTGAGTAAGCTTGCCAGTATCGATCATTTAAATACAAGATATTGTAAGTTTATAGAGGGCTAGATAGGGGAGGATTATAAGACTTGATTTTACCTTTTTTGGCACCAAAAGATTTTGATGGTTCATAACACCTCTATGAAAGAAGGAGATGATTTTGTGAGGGGGGGGGGGTCTCCAGTTCTTGCCGTCAGATCACCCACCAGAATGGGGTTGTCGGACCTCAACAATACTCAGTAGGAAGTACTCAATTTGTTTTTTTTCTATTCCAATTCTATCCTTTATTTTTATTTCTTTTATTCCTTTATCTATTTAATTTTTTTATATTTATTCAATTCTTTCCTGCTATACATTACTCTTCTTTCTGTGTTCTATTTTCTTTGCTATGATTCTAATCTAATTTATCATTCTTATATTCTTGTAAAATAAACGATATTTTTTTTCTTCTGATATAAATCTTATTTATAGATACATTATACCACTTTCAATGTCTATAGATGCACCAAAAACAATAGTGAAGATGAAATAGTAGCTTTTTAATTATTTGGTTTCATTTCTATTCTTTTCTGTTTTATTCTTATTCATTATTTACTATTCTTCTTTATCCTTCTTCGATTCTATTTCTTAATTTTAACTAAACAAATTAGGATAGCAAGAGTTCTATTTGCATCCAACAAATAAATATATCAACCAGCAAAAGCAAGCAAATATCAACAAACAACAAAAATCTATATCACGTCTCATCAATTCTCTTTTGTTTTCTCATTTTGTTCTGCTTGGCAATAACAGCCTGGGGTTAGATCTCCACCCCAGCAAGGCTGGACGACAAGCATGCAACTTCTCCCTGTAAAAAAAAAAACTAGTAACTGACACGTCGATTCGACGTCCTATGCGCCAGTAATAGCTATGGAGGATCTTATTCTTTTTTCTCATTTTATTATTCTCTAATATTCTTAATCCTTCTTTTCCATTCTATTTTCTTTATCTATCCATTCTAACTTAGTCTTCGTTTATTTCCATAGTAAGTAAGTAAATTTTATTGCGCTAAAAGGCCTAGGGCCTTGGCAATACAAAACAAAAAAAGAAAATTCACTTTTAAATAATTAACATAACATAAACAAAGAAAACGCAAATCACAAAATTTACTTTTGGGCTCCATTGCCAACCTGAGAAATCGCTCTAAATTTTGAACACTTGCAAAGTATTCACTAAAGTATACACTTCATTTCCCAACTCACTCGTAATGATCTTATTTCACCCTTGCCCTAAAGTAGTGAATTTCTAGGTTTTCATCGGGAAAATTATATGGATTTAGTAGAAACTCTATCAAGCTTCATTACGTGAGTTTTCTCCCCCCCTCCCCCCTAATAAGCTGAAATTTGTTGAAAGAGCCAGAAATAGAATACAAATCTGAATGGTTCATTGAGAGTTGCAAGAAAATCATAGGATGTAAAAAAACAAACAGTTTGAGTAAGCTTGCCAGTATCAATCATTTAAATACAAGATATTGTTAGTTTATAGAGGGCTAGATAGGGGAGGATTATAAGACTTGATTTTGCCTTTTTTTGGCAACATAAGATTTTGATGGTTCATAACACCTCTATGAAAGAAGTAGATGATTTTGTGAGCAGGGGGGGGTCCCAAGTTCTTGCCATCAGATCACCCACCAGAATTGGGTTGTCGGACCTCAACAATACTCAGTAGGAAGTAAGAGCTGATTTTCTAATTAGGTCTTTGGGGCTCAGGGTCGTTTTTTAGACTCCTTTTCAAACAGTTCGTGGTAACGAACTGTAGTAAGGAGCGACCCGGCTTAATAGTAACCAAAACTCTAAAAAACGGAATTTTAATACCAATAGCTACATCAAAAGAATCAAATTTTAATGCTGATTTTAAACATATAAGTTTCATCAAAATTAGTCTATCTTTCTATTTATTCTATTTATTTTTTAAATTCATTAATTTTTTTTTTAATTTTAATATTTATTTTTTAATTTAATTTATTAATTTTACTATTTATCACTCAAAAAAGATATATTGGCTGTGAGGCCTGGTGACTGCATCACATATTTAACACTTCTAGAGTTTAGTCCATCTTCAATTTGAAAGTGGCGCCTGCCTGCTTGCCCGCTAGAACGGAGCTTTTCACTCGAAAGCAGAAACATGGTTTGATGAAACGAAAGCTTGGCAGCAAAACTTCAGATACTGCTCTCTGACATAGGCTATATAACTCCACTTCACTTCACACGCCATAGGCTCTGGCTCGTGGACAAGCAAAAACCATCCCTTTTGGCCCCAGGCAAGAGTTCTGCAGAGCTTTCCAAAATGTAATGTCATATTCATCAATCCGGCCAGAGGTCCTCACTTTCCGTAAAAACCGCTCAGGTTAGACCCTTACGTGTTTCCAGTTATAAGCTGAGATCGGCGGGATAGAAAAAAAAAAGAAAAAAAAAACTTGATAAAACCAAAGTTTTGCTCTCAATTGGAAACACATTTTTTCGTAACACAATTGGAAAGATAGTTCTATCAGAGCGCAATTAAAACCTAAAAACAAACCGAAGTTAAAATAAATATTTCATACAAAATTTATTTCTTATGAAATATACATACAATATTTACATTTTTCTATTCCCATATTGGTAGTATAGGTTAGTCTAATATGGATATTAGTTTTTTACTGCTTTCAAAAGTATTTCAAAATCCTTTCAAGCTTTCGATGTCTATTGAGGACACATTTGTTTCGAAATTTCTTCTCGGATTCGTATGAGTTCAATCTGGTCTTAGCGTTGTTTTTGGGGATGTTTGTAGTACATTCCATGCTGAAGGAAGGCTACTAGGTCGGGTAATATCTTCTCACATTTCTCGCATTTCATAGGCATGTGATACCATCTATCAGAGCTGGTATCACAACTATCAATGTTGTAAATTTGACGTTTTTTGTCATCAACAAGAACCTCATATGCATTTGAAATCTCTTGGAAACGGATTGTGGCTTCTTCCTGATTGTCTGGGTTTTTATCAGGATGCCATCTCATAGCCAAACAACGGTATGCCTTCTTTATCTCTGCCTTAATTTCATTTGTCTTCATACATCTAATCTTGTTTCTGTTTAATTTTAGAATAGCATAGTAGTCATTTTTCATAGTTACTTTTCCCCTTGGCATGATACAAACTTGTTAAATATTTGTCCAACCTGATTTCTAGCGTTGCTATTTTAGCACTGAGGCTGAACAATGTCCTGTATTCTATTTATACTATGAATGACGTCATTTAGTTTTAACTTGACTTGACTCTTCACCTAAATTTACAGCAGTCTTAAGTTAAGACTGATTAAAACTTTGGTGTGACGTCATGTCTAATTTTGGATTAGTTGCTGTTAAAAAGTGATGTCGTTAATAACGCAAGAAAAGCTGTAATCACCACGGAAATGGGTATTTATCTTGATTAGTCCAAAAAGATAACAATCAAACAGTATTTGACGTTTAAATGCAAAAATTACGGATACTAAACAATAATAAAACTGTGTTGGAAGAGGGATGGGAAAGGCAGACATTGTGTTGTAACGCAAATTCATCATGGCTTCTTCCGTAAATGTATGTTTTAAGACAGAAATTGGATTAGTGGTGGTACCAGTCTCTTTTGTGCCTTGGGCAAAATCTTGATAATCCCTTTTCCCCTGTTATCTCATAAATTTATTGGCTAAACTCTAACAAAATTTTCATTTGTTAACAAAATTGTTTTCCATTTATTCTTTTATTAATGATTAATTTCTTCTAATTCGATTTTGAATAATTTGATTATAATTACTTATTTTGTTTTTGATTATTATTGTTTATTTTATTTACTAGTTTTATTTCTTAGTTTGTCTTATTAATTAATCTAATGTATTAACTACACCCCCTTCTGTAGTAAAATAAAAATTTATGTAAAATATAAATTAATTTAAATCCTGCAGTGTGTTGCTACACTAAAATTCGATCTTTGGGTCTCATATGACCAACCACTGCATGACCTATATAATAATTATGATCGTTAGATTATTTATTGGAGATTTTGTGACTATAAAATTTTTGTGCTCGTGGCAAGTGCCTCCACTGTCCTCCTTAAAACTCTCTCTGAATCGTATACAACTGTCAATGAATCAGATCACGTGACAGAATACATTGCAAAGAAGCAAGGAATAAATAACAAACAAGCAAGGAAATTAAACAACAGTACAAATTACAAGAACCCACAGAAACAGAATACAACGCGAAATACCTAATCTAACGACAAAATAAATTAATCATATAAACTTATTTTTAATTACACTATAAGCCCACGTGGACTTGTGACGTCATCTCATAATAGGCTTGATGGATTAAGTTGGTGAAACTCTTGGAAAGATTAAGTTAGAAAAACTCTTGGAAAGATTAAATTGGTAAAACTCTTGGAAAGATTATGTTGGAAAAATTCTTGATATGACCTAAAAAATTTACTGAAATAATTGGAATTGCATTTTCAGAAGTAAAACTGATGAAAAACGTAAGGAAAACTTAAAATAAATGTAAAAGTGTTTTTTTGTGAGAATATTGATAGGTAGGCTTAATAGAACTCTCATGCATGTCAATAGGTTTCAATGATTTGTGGTTTCAAACCACAAATTGTCAATAGTTTCAATGATTTGTAGTCCCCTCGGATAATATGCTAATGGGCCATTTGCCTTTGAGACAGTCAGCTGACATTGAAGCTCCAAAAAGGATGTTTAAGGTATTAAATCCTCTTAAAACTGAGGGTAGATATAGGTATATCTACAAAAAAAGCTTCCGAAAGTAGTGTCTTTGAGGTTTAATAAATGATCAATATACTGGCTCTTTTTTCTCATGACAGTGAACAATAAGAAGAAAAAAAAAGACCAAACATTTGAAAATGAAAATAAATTTTGGACAAAAATAAAAATTTTACTTTTTACTTTCTTTCTTTTCAAAAAACGTTCTTTCTCTACTTCCTTTCTCTTTTATTCGTTCATTATTGCTATTAATTTTGTTATTATAGAGATGAGGATGGTAAAAGACTTCTTTTGCTTTACAAAATTAATTCTGTGTACTTGAAGTCAGTCTTCTCATTGTCGAAGTAGATGTCTTTTATTTATTTTGGTTTGTTTTTATGACAAAGACTATATGAACAGGTTGAAGGCAATGCTGATGGTTCAATAGGATGTCATAACATTCGTGTTTTTTTTTTGTAAGTAACTTAGGTGATGGTTGCTCTTTCTAGTTCTCAAAGTGGTCCATTTGTATTCCATTCAGTGTGACCAATAAGTTGATAAAACTAGCCATGTGACTGAAAACAGAGATTCTGTTTCTAAACGAAAAGTTTTCTTTAAGTTTGTTATTTCTATTCCTCTGTCACCTTGGGTCATGGCTGTATTTTTTTTTTTTTTTTTTTTTCACTTAAGACATGTTTGAGTTCCTTTTGCAAATTATTATGATCGTTATATCACGGTACGAGGTACAAATACGTAGGCCTATGCTATGCAACTAATTCATTATGAAAATAGCAACTTAACCTTAAATAATCTTTCTACTTTAATATGAAATATAAATAAATAATGTGGTGCATGGAATGCATATTCATACATATTCAGACAAAGTAAGAAAAGAAGGAGTTTTGTAATTGGTTCATGCTTCACCAGAGCTACTACTGAGAATACACCAAAATCCCAATTAGTTTCTAAAGTTTTATTTAAAAAAGTCGAAATACATAAAAAAAAGAGAAAAATATGTATAAACTACCTACTTTTTTAGAGTCTTATTAATATTTACTTGTCCCAATATCCCAAACTTGAGGAAAGAAATCCGAAGCTTGGGAACAAGCTGAAGCAATGGCATTCTTTTCTTTCTCATAAATATTACTAATGTAACTTTAATTACTTTCATAAATCAGGCATCTGAAACTGTCGAACTCATTTTTGGCTGATACAATTCCACAGTAGAAAAATACCTATGTTTTCTCTTTAAAAATAATTGTTTTGAAATTGATTTCTTTTAAAATTAATGCTTATACTTAACGCCTCGAAAATACAAGCAATAGGTTTAAGGTTATTATTGTCTTCAGCACCATCTCTTATTGTTCCTGAAATAGCATAAATAACTTCAGATAAACAAGATAAAGGATTGTCTTGAAAAGCTTGCTGATCAATGGTCATGACTGCTACTATAGAATTTTTGTCAAAAAAATGTTAAAATAAACATTGGCTTTATAGTAATAACTATGTATCTTTGAAATTGTGATTTGATAATTTTCAAAAGTATAGTCGATATGTCAAAACCAGCATCCAGATTCAGCGCAAAAGCTATGTATTTTTTGAACATTAATGTCAAAAAAGCTTATTTGATAGCCTATGATTTTAAAGACAAAAAAAAATACTTTTTCTACCAAAACTTAAAGAATTGGAAAATGATCTATTTTTTTTAATCTGATACAAGGAAAAAAAAAAACAAATAAAGGACCAACATTTTCCATAAGGAGAAAAGCTTCTCCAAATTCGATGCTTCAAAGATTAGAACCAATTTTAATTTTGTAAAAAAAAGAGTTTATAAATGGAGACAGCTTGCATTGAATGCTTTGAATTGGATGTCTCAAAAGAAAAAGAAAAAAGAAATTGATAATAAATAAAATCACATCAAATAAAAAATAAAAGTGGTGGAACCTAGTGTGGTTTATTTCTAGTCTAAATGTCTGATTAAGCTATTTTTCGTTGTTAAAATCAATGTTGGACCCTTGTGTTCTTTTTCTAACTGTAGGCCCCAAATAGAATAAAACTAAAAGATAATGGATGTCTATTGGCTAATTAGACAAGTTTTCTTGTACTGCCTCCAAATTATGGATTTTCTTCCTGAATGTTTTTGTTGTCCATAACAGAATTAATGGAAGAAGACCTAATTTTTCAAAAGATTCTGGGTGTAATAACTTCAAAAGCAATTGAGAATCAATCTAGAAGCAAAATAACTTTCAGGCCTGCTTTTGTCATTTAAACTTTCCTGTCGTTTATTAACTTTCTAATCACGTGATAACTATAATTCTGAAGCTTGGTCTCTGCCCACAGGAGGTACGAGGAGCCACGAATTGGGAGGAGTCTACAAGTACGCTTACAATGCTTCAATTCTTGTAAATGGAGTCAAAGCTCTTCAGGACAGCTTACAACCAGGTAATTTGTGATTTTTCGTTTTATTCGTGTTAGAACTTCTTCAGAAGAAGGGATCACTAATTATTCTACACAGCTGGATCATCTGGTGGTTATGTTTTGTTTTGTCGGTCAGTGATTGTTTTTGCTGTCGCTGGTAACGTAAATTGACAAATAATCTAGAATTAAACGAAGAAAAGTTTTACCTTGGCAATTGAATTAAAGAGTAAGACTCGAACTTAAAATGTGTGGAAAGGCCCAAAAGAACAAGATGTTGCTCATAAACGTTATTGTTTGTATACAGTTATTTATTACAGATAAGTGCTATTGAAGGTTACCTAAACCCCTCGGCTGATTAAGAAAGTATTGGAGATACGAGCACTGGCAAGCACTATCCAGGAGAACCTATCCAGGCGAGCACTGGGTGACTTATAGCCCGTACCAGTTAAAATTTTCTTTTTTTCAACTTCTATTTCAAGAAAAAAATTTCTAGCTTACCATCATTGCAAATCCCCAAATTATCTCTAATTACATACTTTAAATTCTAGTTTATTATAAATCCCAATCCACCATGGTTCAAAGATGTCTGGTTCCTTAATTCAAAATCATAATCTAGAAAAAAAAATAAGCCCAGAGATACATGTTTCATAAATCCCTACAACATCAAATTTAGAGGAAGATTCCTCTACTGGTTCCTAGATTCCTAGATTCCTAACTTGTTCGTACGCAGCCACACAATTTGATAGTTAAGTTGGTATTAACAATTCTTGTTGGATTGTGGAAGCCTGCCACGAATGGTTTACTCTGAGATGTAAAAAGTTAACAAAAGGGTTGACAAGTCAATTGTTATTTAGAGTTTTTACTTCCAGGGTACAAATTCTCAAATTTCTACATCAACAGGGAAAGATCAATCATATAATTTCATCAAAATTTGTAGCAATCTTGAAAAAGAACTTTCCTGTATTTAAACGATGGCATTGCTGATGGTGCCTATATGGATAAGAGCTTACAACCAGTATCAGCTAATGTGGCACGTCGTGTCATGAGCTTGTGTGAGAGAGAGAGAGAGAGAGAGATCGGTATATATAAAAACTATAGTAGCATAGCTAAATTCAGTTTTTTTTTTTTTTTTTTTTTTTTTTTTTTTTTTTTTTTTTTTTTTTTTTTTTTTTTTTTTTTTTTTTTTTTTTTTTTTTTTTTATACAAAATCATACATTTAAACAAAAGCACACAGTATACATTTAAACTAAAATCGCACAAAAATACACAAATAGGTGAATACAATAACTGGGATACTATTTTGATGGACGATAACTTCAAATTCATCCATTTTGTTACATAATGACTGGCAATTTATAACGGAAAATTTCGACATATTTAAAAGTAACTGACCTTAAAAGGGGGGGGGGAGGCTGATTACTTCTAGTCGAACATATCGGAGCTTGATTGAAAGGAACAACAGTTGGTATATTTGCATTTGTAGAGCAGTCTATCTCGACAAGGATACGTTAGCACAGTTAACTCAGGTGAAAACAGTCCAATTAAGGCTGCTTTATCATATTTGAATGGCATAGCACACAAATAAGACAAACTGAGTAGTGTCAATAATTGTATAATAACTAGTATTCTTTCGTTATATTGCATGAAACAGGCACAATTAAGCAAAACTTAGAATTCTTGCAAAAAAATGGTGCCACAGTTAACTCAGGTGAAAACCAGTCAGAGCCATCTATCAATATGCCGCCTTTTGAGAGAAGCGAGAGGAGGTTGACGTCTAGACGGTGCATTGCTGCGTATGTTCGCTAAAATGCTGGAAATCACGTGACAAAACAAAAGTCAAACTGTAAAACTATGAGAGCAGATAGTGGTTACGGAAGATCCCAGAAAGTAAGTTCTGTTTTCGATCAAACATTGACTTCAATTTCTTTCATGTATATCGTAGTAATTTTTAATAAAGGAAGCAATTCTTTCGCTTTTTCAATTGTTCTTTACCTATTTTATTTGACAAATTTTCAGTGTCCTTCTTTCCTTTAAGATTTGGTTCTTCGTTTTCTCTTTTACCCACTATATTTATTGCTATTGATTGGCAAACCTTGTCAATTTTCTCCTAACATGGGCTAAAATTATTAAAACTAGATAACGTTCCAAAGTTACGATTTAAATTATTTGATTGAAATTCTACCATATTTACTATTTTTACCATATTTGATGTCCTGTTAGTGGTGTTAACTTACGTTCAGAGAGAAGAATTTCCAATAACACATTCAAATTCTAAAAGATTTTACAAATAATGAGATTCAGGCAGGAAACTAGGTGCGAGCAATTCTTTCCAATTAATCTATGTTTGAACCTAACACTTTATTGGTTAAAATCTTTTCCAATTTCCTGAAGGAATATCTGTTGAGCTAAGTCCCCTTCAAAAATGAAATTAAAAAAAAAAAAAAATAGTAGGAGTTATTTGCAATAATAAGCGAGTATCGAAGCAAAGTGTTATTTTTTTAGTTCAGAAATTATGAAGAATATTGGTCAAAACAAATCTCATCTTCCAGAAAATAGTATTGTTTCGAGTCCTGTCCATTTAAAAAAAGCTTGTATGATAAAGAAGGGTTGAAATTTATATATATTGGTGACTATATCTGAACCTTTAGGGAAAAACTGTTTTTAGAAAGCCCGTTTATTTTACATCAATGGTGAAAAAACTACTAACGAGCACTGCTATCTCAGTTGCGGAGCGTTTGACCAATAATAATCTTATTCACCCAACTGTAAATGAGAACCGCACACTTAACGTTTCTTCCTAGTAATGTTGAGTTAATATTCTTTTCGGGTACTACCTGTCGGCCGACGGTCCGCACTGCTAGTCTAGAAATATATGGTATTTTTTAATGATTATGCATCATTTTTAGATATTTGGCATCGAGAAGCAGCAAAAGTCGACAGTGGATTATAAATTCAGTGGGGATGGTTTAGTCGTCGATTCTTTAAAAGCGGTAGAAACTCAAAGAATGGAAGTGGCTATCCAAAGACAAGTGAGTGCTCAAATATACTCCAACCAGACTCTTGTATTAAAAGGTATTTATTGTCATTGGCTATCACCATCATTTTATAGTATTTTTTTATAGTGTGAAGTTAGGGTAAGGATAGAGAGAATTGAAATGGTGATCGGAAACAAGCTAGTAGCTAAATATATTAAAAATGAGATTTTAACTGCTATTTATTGCAACGTGTTGAACTGATCTGTATTAAAACAACGATGTGAGCCGTAAGGAAATTTAAAGTTTTATGAGGCAGTTATATTTTCTGTGGGGGAGTGGCTTGAGTATTTTTTTTTATATAAAATTGGCAAGATCTTGTCCTACGTAACAGTTTGCTAGAGAAATCTAAAAAGCTTAGAAATGGTAGATCTTGATCGAGTTTTGTAAGGTAATTTGCAAAATAGCAGAAGGGTGTCATTTTGAAGCAAATGGATGGTTTGTGTAAAGATGGAGAAGATGCTTGTGAAACTGACCAGCAATATAACATATGCAGGAAAAGGAACGACAGGAAAGCCGTCCTGGCTGAGTGGTTGAAGCGCTGGTGTGGGAATTCCTTGTGCAAAGGACACGGGTTCAATCCCAGTCATGACCAGTTATTTAGTTTGGGACGAGGGTGAGTGGCGTGACTCTGTAAGCTCAACCAGATTCAACCCAGCTCTAAATGGGTATCTGGAGAAATGGAGAAATCCTCAATATTTATTCCGCCAGTTGATTAGCTTAATAAAATCAAGGCTCAAAATCAAAGAAGATTCTCACCGTTACACGAGAATCTTCTCGAGAGAAGACATCATTCTTCGAAAAAAAGTTCACAAAGTTAAGATTTTGCTCTGCATGGAGCTAAGAGTGCTTTAAATGGGGTATTTATCTATCTCAGCCCCAAACGATTGTATCCTAGCTCACTTAAAAAATTCGCATTCGAAATTAATATATAAGGATCTAGCCCTAACTTTACGAGAAATTGTACGATTTCGGTTAGGGAACCAGATCTTTATTGCAACGATATATCTCACCAAGTTAGCTTTAGTTAGATTGCATTGTGTTTACGATTCTTTTTAATATTCATCTTTCGTATTCCCTTTTCGTGTAGTTTATTTCCAGGCAGGAACGTATGCAGAGTCTCCCCATGCCTGATTTCCAAATTTTTTCTCGAATTTTGTGGCACTTCTAATTCAAATTATTAGCTCTCTCTGAAGAAAAATTCCTGCGTACGTGTCTGCTTCCAGGGGTTCTTTTTCTTTATCTGTCATGAGTTTTTATAGGGAGGCTTTACATTAAAATGTTTGATCATAAGATTGTTTTAGCATTCCAGTTAGACTAAATGAAACTTTGGATTAAAATGCGGATTTTGTTGCAACAATGTGGAAGATACTCATATGGATAGCATATAATGCCACTGCCATGATAGGTTTTGGAAATACATGAAGAATTGTCTCCATAGTTGCGTGTTTTCTCTCTCTGTGTACTTCTCTCCCACAACCTCTCTCTTTATTTCGTCCTTTTTTCTAGCGAGGTCTGTCTCACCCCTCCCCCATGGCTTTGTGTCATTACTAGCTTCTATCCCTTCTTAAATACTGAGCTGAGAGTCTTACGACGGGCGCTTTGCTGCATTTACTTTGTCGTGGATTTTGTTTATTAATCAGCTTGATCTCGTTCAATCATTTGTAAAATTTCAGTCCTTTTCCGTTAAAAAAGCGCTGTCATTTGCGCAGAACTGATTGTAGGCTCATTTTCTAAAAGAATAATGTTAGCAAATTAAAGCACAACAATTAGTTAAAAAGTAATTTTTGGATGTTTGGGCTATTTATATCCTGTAGAGCCACCATATTTAAGAAACTCATTTATCACACTATCAGCACCTGGAGCCTTATTTTTTAATCTTTTTAGTACTGTCGCTAATTCTTCCTCACTAAACATATCTTCCTTCACATCTAAGGTATCACAAACTTTTTCATTTTCATCTATATCTTTTCCTGCAACTGTATCTCGGTTTAGCACATTCTCAAAATCTTTAGCACATTCCCATCTTTCTTTAACTTTTTCCTTATCACTGATTGTGGCCCTATTTCTGTCTTTAACTGGGACTAGTCCGAATTGACTACTCCCTTTCAATTTATTAACATGCCAGTATAATATTTTACTATTATGCCGTCTAGCCGAATCTTCCAGATCCTCAGCAATTTTATCCATGGCCTCTACTTCACATCTCCTTAGTTCATATTTTAATGCTTTCTCCACTTTCTTTATGCTCCTTTTGTTTTCATACGACCTATCACTCAGATAATTCTTGTACAAACCCCTTCCACTCTATTAAACCTAAAGCTTTTTCACTAATATTCCTAGTTGCAGTCTTAGCACTCTTCCCTAAGACACCATCAGCAACTTCACAAATTGTTTTTCTAAAATTATTCCATCCATCTTTCACATTGTCAAATTTTAAACTCTCAAGTTTAGCATTAAACTGTTCCTGGAAATTTTTTCCTCAAATTTTCATTCTAGAGTCTACCAACATCATAACTTTCCGGGAGGTAGTTACCTTTCGGAAATTTCAGCTTTAAATCAACCTTAGACACTACTAGATGGTGATCTTTACTTTTAAAATCAATAACAGCAATCCTATACACCCTAGTATCTTGTATTGATCCTGCTAGTCTTCGGTTTACAATAACATAATCAATAATGTTTGCTGTTTTACCATCACGTGAATATCATGTCAACTTATGGGCCATTTTTTGACCAAACACCGTAATGGTTATAACTAGGTTATTGTACCGACAAAATCGCAAAGGTCTATAGCCATTACTTTTTTCTTATCCTACACCAAATTTACCTTGGCTAAACGTTGTAACATTCCAAGTTTCAATTTTCATGTTCTTTAAATCTTTGAAATTATTTTGGCCTCAGGAAAAGCAATGATCCCGGATCACCAGTGTAGGGTGGGGACCAACATATCTTCTCAAGTCTACACCGAAGCGCTTAAGCCGGCTTAGAACCGGACAGCAAGAAGTCCCTGGAACCTCCAGTAAGTTGGAGGCTTTGTGCAATCCTGGGCCCATCTTGGTCACAAAATGGTTTTCAGTACTTGGCGATGCTCTTCTATAAACAAGAGTCGAAATCCTGTGCTTAGATTATACTGATGATTTAAGCATATTAGATGAATTTGTGAGCAAAATGAATGAATTTTAAGAGGTTTTGCGAGTTCATGATGCTAGAATGTGCTTGAAAATAATTGTGAAGAAGACTAAGTCACTAAGGCTAGGAATTAGTGAAGATGAAAATGTGACGTTGGGTAACGAAAAGATTGATCAGGTTGGCAGCCTCACTTACGTTGGTAGTATCAAACAGTTCGTGGTAACGAACTGTAGTAAGGAGCGACCCGGCTCAATAGTAAAGGAAACTCTAAAAAACGGAATTTTGATGCTAAAATATACATCAAAAGAATCAGATTTTCATGCTGATTTTAAATACATAAGTTTCATCAAATTTAGTCTTTGTCATCAAAAAAGTTACGAGCCTGAAAAAATTTGCCCTATTCACACCATCGCACCATCGCATTCGGCGTATCAGAGAACCCTATAGCAAAATTTTCAAGCTCCTATCTACAAAAATGTGGAATTTCGTATTTTTTGCCAGAAGACAAATCACGGGTGCGTGTTTATTTTTATTTTTTTTTCACGGGTCATCGTATCGACCAAGTGGTCCTAGAATGTCGCAAGAGGGCTCATTCTAATGGAAATGAAAAGTTCTAGTGCCCTTTTTATGTGACCAAAAAAATTGGAGGGCACCTAGGCCCCCTTCCACGCTCATTTTTTCTCCAAAGTCAACAGATCAAAATTTTGAGATAGCCATTTTGTCCCGCATAGTCAAAAACCATAATAACTATGTCTTTAGGAATGACTTACTCCCCCACAGTCCCTGGGGGAGGGGCTGCAAGTTACAAACTTCGACCAGTCTACATATTATAATGGTTATTGGGAAGTGTACAGTCGTTTTCAGGGGATTTTTTTTTGGTTTTGGGGGTGGGGCTGAGGGGAGGGGGCTATGTGGGAGGATCTTTCCTTGGAGAAATATGTCATGGGGGAACAGAAATTCAATGAAAAGGGTGCAGGATTTTCTAAAATTACTATAAAAAAAATAATGAAAAAATAAACATGGAAAAGTTTTTTCAATTGAAAGTAAAGAGTAGCATTGAAACTTAAAACGAACAGAGATTATTACGCATATGAGGGGTTCTAAAAATACTTTAGCATAAAGAGCGAGGTATTTAGGAGGACATAAATACCTCGCTCTTTATGCTATAGTATTTTTAGTAATTTCAACTATTTATTCTACGGCCTTTCTGATTCAGGGGTCATTCTTAAAGAATTGGGACAAAACTTACGATTTAGTGTAAAGAACGAGGTATTAACGAGGGTACAAACCCCCTCATATACATAATAAAAATTAAAGAATATAAAAGTTTGTTACGTAAGTTAATTCTTAAGTTACGTATATTTTTTACTAATAAAAAAATTCGTTAAAAATTAAAATTTATAGTTGCCTTTTTATGTAACCGAAAAATTGAATGGCCTCCTTCCCCATCCCTTGTTTCTCAAAATCGTCTGATCGAAACTAAGAGAAAGCCATTTAGCCAAAAAAGGAATTAATATGCAAATTTCCTTTTAATAATTTATTGGTTGAGAGCCAAAATCAAACATGCATTAATTCAAAAATGTTCAGAAATTACATAATAAAAAACTAGTTTTTTTAACTGAAAGTAAGGAGCGACATTAAAACTTTAAACGAACAGAAATTACTCCGTATATGGAATGGGTTGTCCCCTCCGCAATCCCTCGCTCTTTACGCTAAAGTTTGACTTTGCCACAATTCTGCTTTTTAAAACAATTAAAAGCTTTAGCGTAAAGAGCGAGGGATTGCGGAGGGGACAACCCATTTCATATAAGGAGTAATTTCTGTTCGTTATTAATGTCGCTCCTTACTTTCAGTTAAAAAAACTAGTTTTCTTATGTAATTATTAGTAAAGACGGTGAGAGCAGTTAAGATGTTAAAAGTAGAATAGCTTAGGCTCAGGGTGTTTTTTCACAGTTAAAAAAAAGTTTGGAAAAATCGAAAGATAAGTCTGGAAAACAAGATTAGAATATTGGAAGCTACAGTGATGACAGTGGTCAAATATGGCTCTGAAGCATGGGCGCTCCGAAAATCAGATGAAAATTTACTATATGTTTTCCAGAGAAATTGCCTACGGATTGTTCTGGGTACCCGGCTGACTGACCGTATTTCAAACATTAGGTTGTACGAAAAATGTGGTTCAATCCCGCTTTCTAGGGCTATAATGAAAAAAAAGGGTGAGATGGCTAGGCCGCGCTCTGTGGATGAAGGATGACAGATTGCCGTAGATTGTCCTTTTTGGCCAACCGTCTTGGGCTACACAGAAAGCAGGTCATCATTGTCTGGGTTGGGAGGATGTCATAAATACAGATTTAAAGGAAATGGGAACTTCGTGGGAGGGTGTAAAGAGGGAGGCCCTGAATAGATTAGGTTGGAGGAGGAGCGTGCGTAGCTGTGTTAGCCTCATGCGGCTTGGTGCTGCAGTGAGTTATTAGTAGTATTAGTAGTAGCAATCAGTGAAAAAATAAAGTATTTTGGAGTTCTGTGGCCGTTCATATTGACTGTAAAATTTTGATTTCTTTCCAAAATTCTTTTTGATTTGACTTTTAAAACAGCAAACAATGATCTGGTTTTATGTTCAGGCCTCAATTTGTTTTTTTTTTCTATTCCAATTCTATCCTTTATTTCTATTTCTTTTATTCCTTCATTTATTTAATTTTTTTATATTTATTCAATTCTTTCCTGCTATACATTAATCTTCTTTCTGTGTTCTATTTCCTTTGCTATGATTCTAATCTAATTTATCATTCTTATATTCTTGTAAAATAAAGGATATTTTTTTTTTCTTCTGATATAAATCTTATTTATAGATACATTATACCACTTTCAATGTCTATCGATGCACCAGAAACAATAGTGAAGATGAAATAGTAGCTTTTTAATTATTTGGTTTCATTTCTTATCTTTTCTGTTTTATTCTTATTCATTATTTACTATTCTTCTTTATCCTTCTTCTATTTTATTTCTTAACTTTAACTAAACAAATTAGGATAGCAGGAGTTCTATTTGCATTCAACAAATAAATATATCAACCAGCAAAAGCAAGCACATATCAACAAACAACAAAAATCTATATCATTTTTCATCAATTCTCTTTTTTTCTCATTTTGTTCTGCTTGGCAATGCCGGTCTGGGGTTAGATCCCCACCCCAGCAAGGCTGGACGACAAGCATGCAACTTCTCCCTGTAAAAAAACAAACTAGTAACTGACACGTCGATTCGACGTCGCCAGTAATGGCTATGGAGGATCTTATCCTTTTTTCTCATTTTATTCTTCTCTAATATTTTTAATCCTTCTTTTCCATTCTATTTTCTTTCTCTATCCATTCTAACTTATTGTTCGCTTATTTCCATAGTAAGTAAGTAGATTTTATTGCGCTAAAAGCTATAGGGCCCTGGCAATACAAAACAAAAAAAGAAAATTCACTTTTAAATAATTAACATTTCATAACATAAACAAAGAAAACGCAAATCACAAAATTTACTTTTGGGCTCCATTGCCAACCTGAGAAATCGCTCTAAATTTTGAACACTTGCAAAGTATTCACTAAAGTATACGCTTCATTTCCCAACTCACTCGTAATGATCTTATTTCACCCTTGCTCTAAAGTAGTGAATTTCTCGGTTTTCATCTGGAAAATTATTTGGATTTAGTAGAAACTCAATCAAGCTTCATTACGGGAGTTTCCTCCCCCCTCCCCCCTAATAATCTGAAATTTGTTTAAAGAACCAGAAATAGAATACAAATCTGAATGGTTCATTGAGAGTTGCAAGAAAATTATAGGATTTAAAAAAAAAAAAAAAACAGTTTGAGTAAGCTTGCCAGTATCGATCATTTAAATACAAGATATTGTAAGTTTATAGAGGGCTAGATAGGGGAGGATTATAAGACTTGATTTTGCCTTTTTTGGCACCAAAAGATTTTGATGGTTCATAACACCTCTATGAAAGATGGAGATGATTTTGTGAGGAGGGGGGGTCCCCAGTTCTTGCCGTCAGATCACCCACCAGAATGGGGTTGTCGGACCTCAACAATACTCAGTAGGAAGTAAGAGCTGATTTTCTAATTAGGTCTTTGGGGCTCAGGGTCGTTTTTTAGACTCCTTTTCAAACAGTTCGTGGTAACGAACTGTAGTAAGGAGCGACCCGGCTCAATAGTAACCAAAACTCTAAAAAACGGAATTTTGATACCAATAGTTACATCAAAAGAATCAAATTTTAATGCTGATTTTAAACATATAAGTTTCATCAAAATTAGTCTATCTTTCTATTTATTCTATTTATTTTTTAAATTCATTAATTTTTTTTTTTAATTTTAATATTTATTTTTTAATTTAATTTATTAATTTTACTATTTATCACTCAAAAAAGATATATTGGCTGTGAGGCCTGGTGACTGCATCACATATTTAACACTTCTAGAGTTTAGTCTATCTTCAATTTGAAAGTTGCGCCTGCCTGCTTGCCCGCTAGAACGGAGCTTTTCACTCGAAAGCAGAAACATGGTTTGATGAAACGAAAGCTTGGCAGCAAAACTTCAGATACTGCTCTCTGACATAGGCTATATAACTCCACTTCACTTCACACGCCATAGGCTCTGGCTCGTGGACAAGCAAAAACCATCCCTTTTGGCCCCAGGCAAGAGTTCTGCAGAGCTTTCCAAAATGTAATGTCATATTCATCGATCCGGCCAGAGGTCCTCACTTTCCGTAAAAACCGCTCAGGTTAGATCCTTACGTGTTTCCAGTTATAAGCTGAGATCGGCGGGATAGAAAAAAAAAGGAAAAAAAAAACTTGATAAAACCAAAGTTTTGCTCTCAATTGGAAACACAATTTTTCGTAACACAATTGGAAAGATAGTTCTATCAGAGAGCAATTAAAACCTAAAAACAAACCGAAGTTAAAATAAATATTTCATACAAAATTTATTTCTTATGAAATATACATACAATATTTACATTTTTCTATTCCCATATTGGTAGTATAGGTTAGTCTAATATGGATATTAGTTTTTTACTGTTTTCAAAAGTATTTCAAAATCCTTTCAAGCTTTCGATGTCTATTGAGGACACATTTGTTTCGAAATTTCTTCTCGGATTCGTATGAGTTCAATCTGGTCTTAGCGTTGTTTTTGGGGATGTTTGTAGTACATTCCATGCTGAAGTAAGGCTACTAGGTCGGGTAATATCTTCTCACATTTCTCGCATTTCATAGGCATGTGATACCATCTATCAGAGCTGGTATCACAACTATCAATGTTGTAAATTTGACGTTTTTTGTCATCAACAAGAACCTCATATGCATTTGAAATCTCTTGGAAACGGATTGTGGCTTCTTCCTGATTGTCTGGGTTTTTATCAGGATGCCATCTCATAGCCAAACAACGGTATGCCCTCTTTATCTCTGCCTTAATTTCATTTGTCTTCATACATCTAATCTTGTTTCTGTTTAATTTTAGAATAGCATAGTAGTCATTTTTCATAGTTACTTTTCCCCTTGGCATGATTCAAACTTGTTAAATATTTGTCCAACCTGATTTCTAGCGTTGCTATTTTAGCACTGAGGCTGAACAATGTCCTGTATTCTATTTATACTATGAATGACGTCATTTAGTTTTAACTTGACTTGACTCTTCACCTAAATTTACAGCAGTCTTAAGTTAAGACTGATTAAAACTTTAGTGTGACGTCATGTCTAATTTTGGATTAGTTGCTGTTAAAAAGTGATGACGTTAATAACGCGAGAAAAGCTGTAATCACCACGGAAATGGGTATTTATCTTGATTAGTCCAAAAAGATAACAATCAAACAGTATTTGACGTTTAAATGCAAAAATTACGGATACTAAACAATAATAAAACTGTGTTGGAAGAGGGATGGGAAAGGCAGACATTGTGTTGTAACGCAAATTCGTCATGGCTTCTTCCGTAAATGTATGTTTTAAGACAGAAATTGGATTAGTGGTGGTACCAGTCTCTCTTGTGCCTTGGGCAAAATCTTGATCATCCCTTTCCCCCTGTTATCTCATAAATTTATTGGCTAAACTCTAACAAAATTTTTATTTGTTAATAAAATGGTTTTCCATTTATTCTTTTATTAATGATTAATTTCTTCTAATTCGATTTTGAATAATTTGATTATAATTACTTATTTTGTTTTTGATTATTGTTGTTTGATTTATTTTACTAGTTTTATTTCTTAGTTTGTCTTATTAATTAATCTAATGTATTAACTACACCCCCTTCTGTAGTAAAATAAAAATTAATTAAAAAATAAACAGTAAGTAATTAATAAGATTACTGACCTTTCTTGACTACTTAGGACCCTGTGTCTTTCCTGCAGTGTGTTGCTACACTAAGATTCGATCTCTGGGTCCCATATGACCAAGCTAAGATCAAACCCATTGCACCACCACATGACCTACATAATAATTATGATCGTTAGATTATTTATTGGAAATTTTGTGCTCGTGGCAAGTGCCTCCACTGTCCTCCTTAAAACTGTCTCTGAATCGTATACAACTGTCAATGAATCAGATCACGTGGCAGAATACATAGCAAAGAAGCAAGGAATAAATAACAAACAAGCAAGGAAATTAAACAAAAGTACAAATTACAAGAACCCACAGAAACAGAATACAACGCGAAATACCTAATCTAAAGACAAAATAAATGAATCATATAAACTTATTTTTAATTACACTATAAGCCCACATGGACTTGTGATCTACCCACTGTATAGTAGCAAGGTAAATTAAAAGGCAGTATGCGTTTCCAGGTTTTCAAGATAGCGTATCTGCGTTATCTCAGAATAGGCTTGATGGATTAAGTTGGCGAAACTCTTGGAAAGATTAAGTTGGAAAAACTCTTGGAAAGATTAAATTGGTAAAACTCTTGGAAAGATTATGTTGGAAAAACTCTTGATATGGCCTAAAAATTTTACTGAAATAATTAGAATTGCATTTTCAGAAGTAAAACTGATGAAAAAGATAAGGAAAACTTAAAATAAATGTAAAAGTGTTTTTTGTGACAATATTGATAGGTAGGCTTAATAGAACTCTCATGCATGAAGCCCCTAAGCCACAGGAATAAAAAAACAAAAAACAAAAACAGAGTATCTTGGCAATAGTGTCCTGGGATACACATTTTGTCCTCACACAAAAAGTTTTATTTTGTCTGTAGACTGAATCCCCTTCTCCTGGACAAGGGTACCCTCCAGGATAAGGGTCACCCTAGAACAAAAAAAAAAATTAGACTCCTACAAAAAATTGTGAAATATTAATTGCTTCCCGAGAGTATAACAGTTGTAAACTTGTATTAATGCAATTTCCCAAGCCTTAAAATATGCTGCTGTAAGATTAGATTATATATAGTAAAATTAAATGAAAAATCTTAAATTCATAGTGCACACCTATTATTCTCTGGGGAAGCAATTAATCTTTTGGTATTTTGGTATAAGTCTAAATTTCATTTATTCTAGGGTGACCCTCCCCCTCCTGGAAAATTCGCAAAAAATAGAAAAAATGAAGTATTTTTAACTTTTGAGTGGGTCATTGGATCTTAATGAAACTTTTTTATAACAAAGACTATATGATCAGCTTAAAGGCAATTCTGGTGGTTCAGTAGGTTGTCATAAAATTTGTATTTTTGTAAGTAACTAGCTTAGGTGATGGTTGCTTTTTCTAGGTCTGAAAGTGGTCCATTTGTATTCCATTTAACGTGACCGATAAGTCGAGAAAAATAGTCATGTGACTGAATGCGGAAATTCTATTTCTAAACGTTATTTATCTGGATGAAAAAAAAGAAAAGTCTTCTGTAACTTCATTATTTCTTTTCCTCTGGCACCTTGGGTCATGGTTGTAGTTTTTTTGTTTTTTTCCTGAAGACATGCTTGAGTTCCTTTTGCAAATTATTATGATCGTTATGTCACCATACGAGGTGCAAGTACATAGGCCTATACTATGCACCTAATTCATTTGGGAAAAAGCAACCTATCCTTAAATGATCCTTTTTTCATTAATATGAAATGTAAATAAATCAAATGGTGTGTGGAATACACATTCAGACAAATTAAGAAAAGAAGAAGCTATGCAATTGATTCATGCTTCACCAGAGCTACCATTGAAAATTTACCAATATTCCAGGATTAGCTTTCTAAACTATAACTTAAAAAAGTCAAAATACATAAGAAGGAAAAATATTTATAAAGCACCGTCCTGTGGTGGCGCAGTGGATTTGACCTTAGCTTGGTAATACGAGACCCAGAGATCGAATCACGCTGCAGGAATGCACTGCAGGGCCGACGCAGGGACCATAGTAGTCAAGAAGCGTCGGTAATTCTTAAATAATAAAATAATAATAATAATTTATAAAGCACCTATTTTTTTAGAGTCTTGTTAATATATACTTGTCCCAATATCCCAAACTTGAGGAACAAAATCCCAAGCTTGGAAACTATCTGAAGCACTGGCAGTCTTTTGCTACTCATAGATATTATGAATGTGAGTTTAATTACTTGTCATAAATGAGGCATCCGAAACTGTCGGACTCATTTTTGGCTGACAAAATTTCACTGTAAGAAAAATGGCTATGTTTTCTCTTTCAAAATAAAATGTGCATTAGATAAATTTACTTTAGTTTTAAAATTATTGCTTATGCTTAACACTTCAAAAATACAAGCGATAGGCTTAACTTATTATTTTCATCAGCACCGTCTCTCATTGTTCCTGAAAAAACATTAATAACTTTAGAGAAATAAGATAAAGGATTGCCTTGAAAAGCTCGCTGATCGATAGACATGACTGCTAACTTACAATTTTTGTCAAAGAAATATTAAAATAAACATTGGTTTCATAGTAATAACTATGTACCCTTGAAATTGTGATTTGAAAATTTGCAAAAAGGTAGTTAAGATGTCTAACCATATCTTAATATATTTTTCGGACATTAATATACAAAAAGAATATTTGATAGCTTATGTTTTCGAAGACAAAACCAAAATAGCCTTCTTATCTACCTGATCTATTTCTACATGATCTATTTTTTAATCTGATACAAGGAAAAAAAAGCAAATAAAGGACCAACATTTTCCATAAGGAAAAAGCTTTTCCAAATTCGATGCTTCACAGATTAGAACCAACTTTAATTTTGTTAAAAAAAAGAGAAAGAGTTTATAAATGGAGACGGCTTGCATTGAATGCTTTGAATTGAATGTCTCAAAAGAAAAAGAAAAAAGAAATAAAATAAAAATTAGATCAAATAAAAAAGAAATTTGGCAGAACTTAGTCTGCTCTGTTTTAAGTCTAAATATCTAATTAAGGTATTTTTCGTTGTTAAAATCAAATTTGGCTCCTTGTGTTCTTTTTCTAACTGTAGGTCCCAAATAAAATAAAACTAAAAGATAATGGAAGTCATTTGGTTAATTAGACAAGTTTTTCTGGTACTGCCCTCAAGTTATGGATTTTCATCCAGAATGCTTTTGTTGTTCGTGACAGAATTAATGGAAAAAGACCTAATTTTTCAAATATTCTGGGTTTAATAATTTAAAAAAAAAATGAGAATCAATCTAGAAACAAAACTAGCTTTCAGGCCTGCTTTTGTCATTTCGACCTTTCCTGTCGCTTAATAACTTTCTAATAACGTGATAACTATAATTCCGAAGCTTGGTCACTGCCCACAGGAGGTACGAGGAGCTACGAATTGGGAGGAGTCTACAAGTATGCTTACGATGCTTCAGTTCTTGTAAATGGAGTCGAATCTCTTCAGGACAGCTTACAACCAGGTAATTTGTGATTTTTCGTTTTATTCATGTCAGAACTTCTTCAGAAAAAGGAATCGTTGATTCTTCTGCACAGCTGGATCATCTGGTGGTTGTGTTGCGTTTTTTCGAGAAGAACGGTCGGTGTGGAGATTCTTCTTGTTGTTGCTGGGAACGTAAATTGACAATTAATCTAGAATTAAACGAAGAAAAGTTTAACCTTGGTCAAGGGATTTAAAGAGTAGAACTTGAACTTAAAATTTGCGGAAACCTCCAAAAGCAAAGAACAATGTTTCGCTCATAAAAATTTGTTTGTATATAGTAATTCATTGGTGGTGACAACGATCTCACCCTGTCAATTTGAATAAAAAAATGGGAAATAGTAATTATGTATTCCAATTGAGCATATACAAATTTTCTGGAAACAGACTTTAGGCTTAAATTTTTTGCGGTAAAGCTGAAATCTGTCAATCGGTACCTGAGTCGTGCCACTTTCAACCTGAAATGAGGCATCAGCTTTCTAATTGCAGTATCCTTAGTATTTAAAGGTATTTGAAAACGGGTATGCCCAGTGCTGATTTTGATGCTCATTAAAATTACCAAAGCACTGTAGATTACATGAAAATACCTCTATAAATGCAGGGTATAAAGCACCCTCAAATCTACTCTGAATGAAATTGATCAGATTGAAAATTTTACGAGTGAGTTTGCACTTCTCCTATTGTCCCTGTAGTATGTGTTGCTATTCTAAAGTTGAAAAGAAAGTTTTCCCGAGGTATTGACAATCTTTATGCGCTCCAGCTTGTCCACGAAAACTTAAGTTTAACGTGTCATTTGGAAACTGTATTCTCGCCATCTGGGTGTAGTTTGTATCGATTCGTTGCTTCGTCTCCTCTACTATTTAAGTCGATGAAATTGCTCGTAATTGATGAAAATTCAGTGCTTTTCTTCTTATAACCATTATGGAATTAAAAAAAGGTCTCAATCGTGTATATGTTCCACGGAATCCTTGCAAATAATTGGAATCGGACTGAAACTGAAAAAGGGCTCACGTCCCGCATGATATGATCTCTGGTCTCTAGCATAAGACCAGCTGAACCAGAGGTCTACTGTTGCTGCTTTCTGCGTCTCCAGGTGTGGGAAGCCCTATGTCTAAGTAATTAAGTTTATAAGAGTGATAAATAAAATGATTCACAGTTTTTTTTTTTGAAGAACGAGTAATTTTGCTGGGAATTCTAAAATGAGCTCACAATCGAATGATTGCCCATAGATATGGGATAGGTGACCCAAGTCTTGTTGCGTCGGTACTGTTGGTAGTCGTTGTGGGAGGAGATATCTTGGCTACTAGGGTTGTTTTTTTTTTTTTTCTTCTCAGTATAACATTTTTATGTTTCTCGTGAGCCATAAAACAACTATCTCTATTATTATTATTATAAGATTAAAAGTTGAACCAGTTGAACTTTATCCTTTGCACACCATAGGCTCTGGCTCGAGGACAAGCAAAAACCATCCTTTTTGGCCCGAGGCAAGAGTCGTACGGAGCTTTCCAAAATATAATGTCATATTCATCAATCCGGCCCGAGGTCCACACTCCGTAAAAACCACACTGGTTAGACCCTTACCAGTTTCCAGGAATAAGCTGGAATCGACGGTATAGGAAAAAAAAAAAAACAAAAAAAAATGGGACAAAACCAAAGTGTTGCTGTGCAGTTTACTCTTCGCCTATAGTAGACGTATTTTGTTGAAATGTAAAAAGGAATTGTGCAACAAATTTTCGAATCTTTTTAATTTGACACCAAAAAAGAACTAGGAACAATATCTTGTATAATCTAGTTGGTATTAATTATAAAACTATCCGGAGCTTTTCAGGATCAAAATACCATAGATGACATTCTATTATCGTTTGTACCCGTTGCGTAACATCTTAATTCTAGGTTACAGTGATTGATAGACCATCGATATGAACTTTCTTACCGACAGATTTACAGGGATCGAATACAAAGTGCACCAATTTGGACAAATTTCTAGCCTAAAGTGAACCGATTTTTACTTACAAGTCCCTCTCCCGAGATAGACATCAAGTTCAACCGGAAACAAATAATGGGTACAGCAACAAGCAAAAGTTGCAAACTCCTCATCTCTGAAAATGATTGTAACCTAACAGCCGATTATTACTTACTAGGCCCCTAAATGTCACTTTGCAGCCGGTTGAACTTTATCCTTTTCAATCGTAGACATCGTGACGGATGGAAACTTGGAACATTATCTTATGTAATCTAGTTGGTATTATAAAGCTATCTGTAACTTTTCAGGATCAAAATACCATCAGGGACCCATAAATTTCCTGTAATGACTCGCCATCCAGGATCGCTTATTATTGGATGGCGAGTCATTACAGGAAATTTATGGGTCCCTGATTCCATAGATGTGTACCAATTTGCACAAATTTGTAACCCCTCGTGAGCCTCCTCTAGCAACCGATTCTTACTTACAAGTCCCTCTCCCGGGATATACATCCAAGTTCACCGGAAACAAATAATGGGTACACCAACTAGCAAAAGTTCCAAACCCCTTGTCGCTGAAGTCATTGTAGCCTAACAGCCGATTATTACTTACAACTCCCCTACATGTCTTACAATCGGGAACCAAGTTGTTCTTACCATCAATTACACCAGAAACAGATAATAGGTACACCAATCAGCAAAAGTTGCAAACCCCTCATTGCCAAAGATGATTATAAGCTAATAATCGACTGTTGCTTGGAAGTCCCCTACATATCTCACAATTGGTATCGGCCTATTTTTGGTTCAAGTGTGTACCTTACCACTGAAGTTGTCAACCCCTGGAAACTTTCAAACTGGTGTATGTCATGAAGGAATTTTTGTAACAAAAAATGGATGACATATACTTTGATCAGCTCATCAAGGTCTATCGATTGTCATTAAAAAAAAATTATATCTGTCTTAGTTTAAAAGTTGACTTTTTTGCCGGAGGCCAACTTTCTAACACCACCACTTAGAAAGGAGCAAAGGATAAGCTCTAATTTCTTTAGCAATGAGAGAACTTTTAAAGTTTAAGAGGTATATCTGATACCATTTCTCTATTGCAATCCCAAGTAGAAAAAAAAGAATGGTAAAGTCAGCTGAAATCACGAACAGAAATGGCTAGAAACAATAGATGGCAGCACTTTCGGACCCGTGGGAAAATCGCACTTTTTTGTTTCTGTAAATTTTACTATTTATCACTCAAAGAAGATATATTGTCTGTGGGGCCGGGGAACTACCGCATATATTTAACACTTATAGATTTTACTCCATCTTCAATTTGAAACTGGTGCCTGCCTGCTTGCCTGCTAGAACGGAGCTTTCCACTCGAAAGCAGAAACATGGTTTGATGAAACGAAAGCTTGGCTGCACAACTTCAGATACTCCTCTCTGACATAGGCTATATAACTCCACTTCACTTCGCACACCATAGGCTCTGGCTCGAGGACAAGCAAAAACCATCCTTTTTGGCCCCAGGCAAGAGTTCTACGGAGCTTTCCAAAATGTAATGTCATATTCATCAATTCGGCCTGAGGTCCACACTTTCCGTAAAAACTGCACAGGTTAGACCCTTACCAGTTTCCAGGAATAAGCTGAGATCGGCGGCATAGGAAAAAAAAAACAAAAACAAACGGGACAAAACCAAAGTGTTGCTCTCGCAACACAATAAATAGTTTACTATTAATTGTTGACATTAATTCAAATTGTTATATCTCTCAAGAATAACTCTTAATCGGGCCGCACCCATGAAAAGGGATAAAAATTTAATATGTGGAAATGATAGCTCTTGTAAAATGTTGTTTTTATAGTTATTTACTGCAAGTTCTGAAAACCAACATGCAAGTTTTCTCAGAGTCTAAAATGGTGAGATTTAAAGAGTGTTGTATCTTCTAGGGGGGAGGGAGGGCTGCCTCCTTTATTATTAATTTAGGCATCTTCTCTTTTTGTGCAACAATTTGAGGACAATTTTGAACCCCATTAAAAGAACCATTGGCTTTGCCCCAGTCTACGTATTTTATGCTAGGGCTACTTATTATATCTTTCAAGTATAATCCTTGCCTGGGATCTGCACTTTTTCTCACTCCTGAGTCGATCGCCGTCTCCAGATGGTCCAGACAAACCGAGCGAAGCTGGTTAAACTTATAAAAGAACAAGCAAGGTTACGCTTTTGACATATTTCAGCTCTGAAGCCCATTTAAAAATGTGTCTTCTGCACAGCACTTTCTTTCTTGCTCGCTTCTCTCTTCAACTGTGATATGACACGTCCGAAGGATTTTTTGAGAGGTAACAATTCAGGGGGATGGGGGAATCTGAAAAAATAGAATATTAAAATAATTTGGGAAATTAAGGGAAAAGAGTCACCGCAATAACATTTTATAGGTGATTAGACCTGAAAATCCCTCCTGCATAACTACTTTTCTTAATCTAAGGTCTCTGTCATTGAAAGTTTCAGCAGTCAACATTTGAAGCAGGACACGTAGAGCAATTTGATATGGGAACAGATCGTGATGGTCAAGATGATAATTGGGGGGCCTCAAAAAGAGATTTTTGGATCATGGATCATTTGGATCAAATTTTAATAGTGAAATTCACACACATGAAAATTTAAAAGTTATGTCAGCTTGCTAGTTTTTTGACCTGCTACATTTTGCTTTGATGATGAAATAAACATGAAGACAAAAGGCAAATAGAGCCTTGGTGAAGCAATAGGAAGTCTTGCAGCAACTTTGACCCATGGATAAAAGTTAGCCAGAAAAATCTAGGAGCCCCCTTTTCTTGTTCTCCACTGAGGTCAAATCGATCACGGACTCGGAAAAGCACAACTAGGCTATTTACTGTTGCTTGCAACTAAGTTTGGTCGAAATCTGACACTTTTTGGTAAATATTCTGGTGGCTATTGTTTAGATACTCTTCATGTTCTAGAAAATTTCCTGACAACAAACATTTAGGAGCCCTTTCCTTCCTTAATTACTGGATCATATTCGGGCCCCAATAAGCCGTAATATGGAAATTAGGTCTTATATTTCACGAACTATCTTAAAAATCTGGCAACCTTCTATGGTAGAAGTCCCAATTAGAATAATTTACCCTACCCCTCTATTAAACAGGTAGGATCGGCTCAAGATCCCAACCTCTCCCTTTTCTTCTATGTTTGTTTACACCTGGGGACCAAAATAATGGAGGATCCCCCTCCCCCCCAAAAAAAGGATAATTGAGACCATGGAAACTAAGTACCAGGATCATTAGCACAATCTTACTTTCTGCAAAGTTTGCCTGAGATCTGATAACCCGTTCTGGTGCATTTCCTGAACACAAGGATCTAAGGAACTTCCTGAATTTGCAGAGATTGGACACTGTCCAGCTATCAAAAAACGAAACTAAAAATTAACTAAATAGTGATTGTTCCAATTGTTCTTCTTGTATTTGGTGATTGAAAAAATTAACTCTTACTTTCTACGAAGTTTGTGGACTTGCTGATGGCAAGAATTCAGGGACCATCTTTTCCTGTTTCCTGCACAAGTCTGACTGAATGTGACTCCCAAAAGCCACAATTGTGACACCTGGTCACTCCCCACAGAGTTTGGTTGAAATTTGATGACCCCCCTTAAAGACCTCTTGATAAAGAGAAATTGGGATCTCCTTTCCTCCTCTTCAATTGAGTTTGAACTTTCTATTAATTAAGTCTATTTGGTCCCTTTTTAATATTTAATACGAAACTGAGTGTTTCACTTGTTTCTGAGTGTCCATATATATATATCCCTCATCCTCTCTAGATCTTGAGGCCCCGAAGAACTTCACACAAACGTGTTTGTCCTGGCACTTCAGGCGCCAGGGTGACTTATAAGAGTGGGAACTGGTGCTAGTGTTGACAAAAGAAAAACATGAGGGCCATCTGGCGTTTGGCGTGTGCATAATAAGAAAAATAAGTCTAATTGCTGTAATAGGTAAAATAAGTGTGTAAAATAAGTGTCTGTTCACCGTTTCTAACCGAAAAACAATTACATAGCTTGAAAATATGCCAAGTGACGCCAAAAGCTAGATGGCGTTGATGGGTGTTTTATCGATCCTAATGCTAGTTTCCATTCTTATCAGATACATCATCTTACGTTCCCCCCGGTCCATTGGGGTATCGACAAAGCCTTTCCACTCTTCCCAAAGTGGTGCCACAGGGAGTCGCCCTCAGATCTCGACCAATAGTTCGCCACAAGGTGTTCCTGAAGTGCCAGGACAAACACGTTTGTGTTCTTAATTGTTTGTTTTATTGTGGAAATTGTGCATATTTCAATAACCCTATTTCAATTCCGTAAAACGGAGATTTGGGCTTCTTAGTACCAACTTAAGTAGCTTTTTTTATCTCTAGGAAAGCCTGTTGGTTTTCGTGTTGAATCGGAGCTCAAAGTGTCCAACGTTTGGGAGCTTGGGAGGGAAGTCCTACTCGAAATACTGGTAAGTAGCTGTCTTCTTTAAAAGTCTTTTCACTATATTTCATTTTGGATGTCTCAAAAATTGCTCTACTGACACATGACATTCAGACACGTGTAGATTTGACTAGATCTGGGTCGGTCAGCCAGGGTCACACAGACACTTCAGCGAGATACAGTGAGATAAGCGAATTTAATGCTTATAGCGTCTATATAGAAGCATGAAATAGGCAAGATTTATTCAATGCAGAAGTTCCTTCAACATTTAATCTTGTTTAATGGTTATGCAAGGGTAGTAAAGCTAAGAAATCGTGGCTTTGAACTTTTCAATATACAAGTTAATTTACAAAGACTTTCTTTTTAAAGTCAACTGGACATAGGTCATTGGATATTAAGGCTTATAAAAATCATTGAAAGATAAAATGACTTTCTTGTAAATTGTTAATTGTGAAAAAATTGTCAAAAAAAAATTAAAGAAAAGTAAAGACCGATATTAAAAAGGGCAGTGGTGGATGAAAGTCTCCTTTCTTTTGAGGGATGAGTGTTGCCTGCTTGAGCCATTCTAAAGCTGGTGGGTGGGGCTCTTGGGACGGGAAAAAAAGGGTTGACATCTTGACACTGACAGGGAAGGCTCGTCTCTAAAGGGTAAATTAAAAGAGATAGGCAAGCTATATCTCAAAATACCGCACCTGAGGGGGTGTCAATAGCCCAGTGGCTATTATTTCTATGTTTCTTATTTTTTTCGGTGTCAAGGTAATGGCTCAAGAAATTGGCTTTATCTTCGATTTTGTGAGTCTGCCCCTAACAGTCACAAACTCAGTAGCCAGGCAGAGCTTTTAATGAGGGAATATCTATGATTTTTTAGAATTTGATGCTTTGCAGCCATAATTCCTGGTAAAAATTCCTTTCATGGCCCTGGCTAAAGCGAGGGGCAGCATATCCACCTTTCCTAATGGAGACTATCCGTGATGGGCATTTTGCACGGTTTAGGTCCCATTCGCCAGGAGTCGGGTGAGTCTTATCATCCCCAGGGATAACATTATTTTAGCTTTCAATCTTTCTTAGAGACATCTCGGAATTGTATACTGACTTTCTACTGGTTACTTCAAAAAATGCCCCGGAACTCCAGTTTGACATTGGTGCCGTAATCGAAAAATGAAGGCTACAGTGGCTTGGCTGTACTCTTAAAGCACTTTTGTCCATAAATCCACTAAGTGGTAACCTTATTATTATGGTTACATAATAATATGATAATATTATTATTAACCATAATCCATATTAACTGATAATATTAACTGAATAATATTAACCATAAATCCACTAATAAATCCACATAAAAATTTTCTTTTTTTCAACTTCGATTTCAAGAGAAAAAATTTCTACCTTACCTTCAATCCAAACCCCCAAATCATCTCTAATTACATACTTTGAATTCTACTTTATTATAAATCACAATCCACCATGGTTCAAACATGTTCGGTTCCTTACTCCAAAATCATAATCTAGAAAAAAATAAGCCGAGAGATACATGTTTCATAAATCCCTACAACATCAAATTTAGAGGAAGATTCCTCAATTAATTGAGGCAAATTAAAATGTCCAGTAGTTAGATGGCAATTTCAAGAACAACGGCAAAGCGTTATATATAAGCTCTCTAGGAGAGGTTTAGAATTTGCTACAGGCAAATCATTGCGACCAAGTTGGGTCTGAAATGGTCTTCAAGGGACTATTCATAAATATTGCTAAAGATTGAATATTATTGAACATAACTAAGGAAAATAAAATTGGCTTTCAACATATCAAAGACTGGAAAACAAAACAAAAATAAACAAAAGAAAAAATACAAAAATAAACTGAATAGGCCTGTAGAACAAAAAAGGAAACGAAACAGAGAAAAAAAAACCATAACTGATAAACAATAACCGACTGAAATATGCAGAGGGTGTCCGTAAGTGACCTGATTCGTACGAAATTTACGTTACTTCACTCTCGCTTGAAAATGCGGACGCGTGACCAGTCCTATCGTTCTTAGCACCAAATTGATCTTTATCACCTTCTAGTATCGATTTCCTCGCTTTAGTAAGGTATTCACAAACGAAGATACCAGATTTCGCAAGTTTCGATTTTGCTTTGTAAACAGTGTAAGCTATGTCTTTGTTCCCGAGCCACCGTTCTCGGTGTGGTGTTTAAGAGTCTGAACCGATTCGCTGCTAACAGGTGCGTAGATGACACACTACTGACTCCCATTTGTTTTATAAACATTGAGTACTGTCGAACACAGACTAGTCGCAGAATTTGGCTTTACACCAAAAAACACTAACGAATCAAGAGACTTCTCCTGTTCCAAATCATCAATTTCGTGCTTAACACTCAATTCTAACCTCCAGAAACGAATCTGATATTCTGACACAGTTCCGTGTCAACGGCATTTTTTTTTTTGCGCTCGTTGGTTCAATTACTTTTCTTTCACCTTTTTTTTTCAATAACTTTAACAATTCAGCGCGAACCTAATCCACCTCAGCTTGTGTGGAAACAAGTTGACTGTGGAGAGCTGAGACATCTCTCGAAACAGTAGCTGTTTTACTTGATACTTTTCCTTCTCTTTTCCTATATAGACTATTTACCAGTCAAAAGTTGGCTTTAAACGCTTTAAAATCTTGTATTGACTAAACATTCAGTTTATTGCGTTGAAAACTTGCAAACTTAAAAATCATCTTAATGGAATGATTCTATCTGATATTGATGCTGTGTCTATGCCATAAAATTTTCTTTTAATATTTTTGTACAATTTACCCGTTTCTCTGGCTTTGATGACTTTGTTCCATAATGGCATAAATTTGCCCTTTTTATTTTTTTTTTCGTCTTTCTTGTGTCCGTTCCGAAATCTTTGGCTCAAAATCCGCCAGTGAATTTGATCAGCGACGTTTTCTTTTTGTTGACTAACCAATAACGACAATTTGTATATACGCAGCAACAAATTTGATGTTTAAGTTGCTATTAACAATTCTTGTTGGATTGTTGAAACCCGCCTCAAATGGTTTACTCTAAGATGTAAAAAAAAAAGTCAATTGTTATTTCCAGTTTTTATTTCCAGGGTATGAATTTTCAAGTTTTTACATCAACTGGGAAAGATCAATCGTATAATTTCATCAAAATTCGAGCAATCTTGAAAAGGCCAAGCTAAGAACTTTCCTGCATTTAAACGATGGTATTGCTGTTGGTGCCTATATGGATAAGAGCTTACAACCAGTATCAGCTAATGTAGCTCGTGGTGTCATGAGCTTGTTCCAATACGCTGCCTTTTCAGAGAAGCGAGAGGAGGTTGACGTCTCCGGACGGTGTATTGCTGCGTATGTCCGCCAAAATACTGGAAATCACGTGACAAAACAAAAGTCAAACTGTAAAACCATGAGAGCCAACAGTGGTTACGAAAGATCTCAGAAAGTAAGTTTTTTTTTAAGATATTGAAGAAACATTGGCTTCAATATCTTTCATGTATATTGTTGTAACTTTTAATAAAGGAAGTATTTCTTTCGCTCTTTCAATTATTCTTTTACCTATTTTATTTGACAAATTTTCGGTGTTCTTTTTTCCTTTAAGATTTGGTTCTTCGTTTTCTCTTTTTCCCACTGTATTTATTGCTATTATTTGGCAAACCTTGTCAATTCTTCTCTAATATGGGCGAAAATTGTTAAAAATAGAGAACGTTCCAAAGTTACGATTTAAATTATTTGACTGAATTTTTACCGTATTATTACCATCTTTACTATTTTTACCATATTTATTGTACTGCTAGTGGTGTTAACTTACATTCTGGCAGAAAAATTTCCATTACACTTTCAGATGCTAAAAAAATTGACAAATAATGAAATTCAGGCAAGAAATTAGGTGCGAGCAATTCTAATCCAATTAATGGATGTTTAAACCTAACAATTCATTGGTTAAAAACCTTTCCAATTTCCTGAAGAGATATCTCTTGAGCTAAGTCCCCTTTAAAAAAGAAATATTATTAAAAATAGTAGAAATTTTAGCAATAATAATCGAGTATCGAAGCAAAGTGTTATTTTTTTAGTTCACAAATTATGAAAATAATCATTAAAAGAGAGTAATTGGGCTAGAGACTATTGGTCAAAACAAATTTCACCTTCCAGGAAATAGTATTAAAAATAGGAAATAGGAAAATAGTAGTAAGTCCTGTCCATTAAAAAAAAAAAAAAACTTGTATGATAAAGAAGGGTTGAAATTTATATATATTGGTGACTATATCTGCATCTTTGGGAAAAAAATGTTTTTAGAAATCCAGTTTATTTTTACATCAATGGTGAAAAAACTACTAACGAGCACTACCATCTCAGTTGCAGAGCGTTTGACCAATAATACTCTTAATCACACAACTGTAAATGAGAGCCGCATACTTAATGTTTCTTCCTACTAATATTGAGCAAATATTCTTTTCAGGTAATACCTGTTCTCCGACGGGCCGTGTTGCTAATCTAGGAATATATGGTATTTTTTAATGATTATGCATCATTTTTAGATATTTGGCATCGAGAAGCAGCAAAAGTCGACAGTGGATTATAAATTTAGTGGGGATGGTTTAGTCATCGATTCTTTAAAAGCTGTAGAAACTCAAAGAATGGAAGTGGCTATCCGAAGACAAGTGGGTGCTCAAATATACTCCAACCAGACTCTTGTATTGAAAGGTATTTATCATTGGCTATCACCATCATTTTATAGTATTTTTATAGTGTGAATTTAGGGTAAAGATAGAGAGAATTGAATTGGTGATCGGAAACAAGCTAGTAGCCAAATATACTCAGAGCAGAAATTTTAACACCTATTTATTGCAACGTGTTGAGCTGATTCTGATTGAAGTAACGATGTGGCCCGTAAGGAAATTTTAAAGTTCTATGAAGGAGTTATATTTTCTGTGGGGAATTGGCTTGAGTGAAATTATTTATAAAATACGCACGGCCTGGTCCTACGTAAGAGTTTACTTGAGAAACTTAAAAAGCTTAGAGACAGTAGATCTTGATTGAATTTTGTAAGGTAACGTGCATAATAGCAGAAAAGTGTCATTTGAAGCAAATGGGTGGTTCCTTTAAAGATTGAGAAGTTGCTGGGGAAACTGGCCAGAAATATAACGTATGGCTAACTCTAACCACATAAGGAAATTATTTTGCGAAATGTGATATCTTTGAATCGTATTATCAAACTACTTTAATTGTCTTATGTTGATATAATTAATTGTATATTTTATGCCTGTCACCATTATTTAAAAAAGTCTAAGGACCAAAATATATGGTTGTTGCTGTTGTGTTAAGAGCAACTGCCGGGAGCCTAGTTGCCCGGTACAAGTTGAGCTTCTCCAGCTTAATAAACTGCTTAAGAGAGTAACTAAAATTACTCGAGTTGGGTTAAAAACTGCCGTGACAAATGAATATTGCTAATGTCTAAATTCTGAATGAAACCAAGAGTAAAAATGGACAGCTTAAATTAACGGAAATAGAAATAGTTTTTTGTTCTACCATCACCATGATCTGCGAGGCTCAAAGGAAGAAGTTGAAGAAGTATTAGGTGAAGAAAAAGTCGATAAGGAGAAACATTAACTGACACTGATGAACTATAAAGACAAAAGTCTTAAGTTACACATTGAATAACAAAAGGACAAATTAGCAACTATTAAAAAGTCCTCAATATTTATTCTGTCAGATGATTAGCACAATAAAATTGAGGCTCAAAATCAAAGAAGATTTCCACCATTACACGAGACCCTTCTCGAGAGAGGACTTCATTATTCGAAAAAAAAGATGACAAAGTTAATATTTTGCTCTACATGGAGCCAAGAGTGCTTTGAACGGGGTCTTTATCTATCTCAGCCTCTAACGAACTTAACCCAGTTCACTTAAGAAAGTCGCATTCCAACCTAATATATAAGGATCTAACCCTAGCTTTACGAGAGATTGTACGATTTCAGTTAGGGGACCAGCCCTGTATTGCAAGGATATTTCTCACTAACTAAAGTTAGCTTTAGTTAGTTTGCAATGGGTTTACGATTCTTTTTAATGTTCATCTTTGGTACTCCCTTTTTGTATAGTTTTTTTTTCCAGACAGGAATTTATGCAGAGAGGGGTCCTCGAGCCCCAACGCCTCCCCCTGCCTGATTTTGGGGCAAATTTTCTCGAATTTTCTCGAAATTTTGGGGCACTTCTAATTCAAATGATAAGAAAAAATCCTGCGTACACGTCTGCTTCCAGGGGCTCTTTTTCTCTGTCTGTCACGAGTTTTTATAGGGAGGCTTTACATTAAAATGTTTGATCTCAAGATTGTTTTAACATTCCAGTTAGACTTCATGGGTTTTCTTTATACACGGCAAAAAGGAGTCAATATAATGCTTCCTTCTTTAGTCTCTAAATTTAGTCACAAAAAGGTGAAAGCTTAAATATTTGTAGTCAGGGTTGCCAGCAAATTAAAAAAATAATGGATCCTGTACTTAAGTAAATTTAAACTAAATTTAAATTCTTCATTTTTTCTGGCCTAAATTTCATCTCCAAGCATTCATTTATCTACCTTGTGTTTCTCATTATCATTCTGTCGAATTGTTATGTGCATACTTACACAGTGCGGATTATTACTTTCAAAGAAGTGTTTTTCTGATTGGTATTTGGAAGTGGTTCTGCCAACTTCTTTTGCCATGGAATAATTTATTTTAGCTTACCCGGGCTCAACGACAAGCTTAACCAAAAGTTTCCTGGTTTAAAGCTAGAAAGACTAACGAAGCCAAACTATTTTCATTTTGGTAACTCCTTTCAAGGAAATTTATTCAGGGTTTACTGCCTCCTAGACTAAAAAAAGAAAAGGTTTGAGATTTGTGGTTTTTAAAACTTTGGCCAATTTTTTTGACATTGAGTACATCCTTCAAGGATAATCACAAATCAAACACATGTTTGTACTCGTCCTATTTTTGTATCGTGTTAATATTCTAGCGACCACCTTAATCACAACTCAACATATCGAGTATATCCAGCTCGATATTAAGCTGTACATATCCATACGTAATCAAGTAACGTAATCAAATTCGTAACCAAATACTTATCCATTTTGGTTATAACAAAAAACAATTACGACTCATTCTCTTGCCTAAACAACTTTTTTCTTCGGACTAGTCCGTGAAACTTCTATTGCTAACTTGCTTTGTCATTAGATGGTTTTTTTTTTTTAGCCTGTCTGGATGTGAATGTAGGTTTATTCTCACATACTGTCTTAATCCAAATATTTTTGAAGTAACAACCCTATATAAAATAAGCGCATACAATTTACTTTAGGTTATTTTAAAAAGTGTGTTTCCGGTTGATATTTGGTGACTGTTTTTTTTCCCACTTAATTTATTTGAGCCTGCCGAAAGTAAAATTCATGTTCTTTAATACGTATCCTTTTAGTTAAAAAAGTATGTAAGCTCTAAGAAGAAGTACCTTACTCCCAAAAAGGTGGGCCAACATGAAGCTGCAGCAGTTTTTCTTGGATTGGTTGAAGTTATCCGAAGCTCGAGTAAAGAGCAAATAAAGTCGATTCTTAAAGACAAAAACAGCGAAATACTGTAAGTGTCTGCATAATTAACAAAATTTTGTTTCTATTACATATACGCTACTCTCTTTTACTTCATCGTTTTCTTATTTATGTTTTTGGACTTCTTGTGTTTTTTGTTTTGCAAAAATCGTGATATAAGTTATAACAAGGCTATAAAGTGGTAGTTGGTTGGAAATGCCCAATTTTGCCCCTTGGGAACGAAGTAGCAATGGTTCATTGAATAACGTCAATCACAAACTATAAAAGTGGCTGAACTTGTCTTTGTTCGTTTTTTAACCAAAAAACGATGAGGTATTTCTTGAACCGTTCTGAAGTCAAGTTACTTTACCCCCTTCCCTTCCCCTCCCCTCTCCCATTCTTATTTTATTGTACCATCAAAAACTAAGTTAACTAAGTTTTTACCTTAGTAAAAACTAAGTAAAAACGATAATGTTATTTATTAATATTACTATTATTAAAGATAATGACATATGTATATAAATATATATACTAAAGATGTCTAACCTTACAGTAAGGCTAGAGAACAGGCTTACTACTTGTCTTTATAAAAAGATCCAGCAACCGAGACATCGAGTCGACAGTTTATGCATCAGCAAGAATCTTTTTTTTTTATAGTAAAAATATAGCAAAAACTGTGTTCCATGTCAATTTTTTGTGTTTAAGCGACTAATTTGTTTCGTTTCGACTTTGCTTTGAGCACTCTAATTTGAATTTAAAAGCCGACGCTCACACCTGGTTAAAAATGCAGTCGAATGGGCTGATATTCTGTTACCTATGTTTTCAAAGCTGAACAACTTATTTATCTAGTCGGCAAGATTATATTTGAATGAATCATAGCTTCCTGTTTACTCAAAAGTGAAAATATACTACTCTATTTTGCTGTTTTATTCTGTATTCTGTTCTATTCTATTTATATATTCTTTTTTTTCAGTGCTATTCTGTTTTAGATAAATATTAGAAAAATCAATAAGATACTTAGAGGGAGTGAAGAATTTGTGTCCAATCCGACAAACCAGCCAGAATTACAGCGTGCATTGATGTTTAAATCTGCGTAACTAAAAGGAGACTCGATCAAGCTAAATTTCAAAGTTAGAATATCCGCTTATTTAAATCTTTACTCTGAGTGGGAAATGTTCCAAACGTCCCATTTTCTGTTGCAGGGGTGGGGGGTGAAAAACGCGAAAAACATGTCAATTATTTGAAACGTACTGGAAATTATAGCCAAAATTACAAAAGTATTCTTGATTCTTTAGGGGTGAGGTAGGTGGTTTTATGTGCTTGAAGCCTTTACCCTCCACCGCATACTTGCCTGCCGAGCTTAGAATATATGGACATATATAGTGTTGAGATAGACTTTTTAAATACAATAAACATACTTATACATCCTATTTGGATCCCTATGAAATAATCCGTAACAGCGAACATTACCAGGGATTATAGGGAGGAGGCTTACGGATTTAAAAAATGAATTAGACATATACTGTAAATGTTTCTAATGGATTTTGATTCAAGGAATTGGGAATCATAATTATAATGTATTACGCTTAAAGGGGCGAGGATGATGGCAGGGTCCTTCTATTGTCTGATGATTTTTCATGTTTCATGTTCCAATAATTCTTTATTGAAAAAAACTTTATCTTGTATAATTTAAACGAGAATAGATAAATAGAGCTTCGACTTTTATCTTAAGGAAAATTCCTCGTTGCCTGTGTCAGAAACTTTTAAGAAATCTTTCCTTTACATATTTCTTTTTTTATTCCAAAGAGAATTGCTTTAATCTGCTAAAATTTTTCGGGTAAGAGTTGTGTATTTTTTACAACTTTCTTTCTCTGCCTATCATTTTTATGAGATAATATATGTCTCTTTTTATCAGTGATAGCGTTGTGCATAGTTTGCTAATTGATCTCTTTTGAGTATTTTTATTTGTTTGCAATTTAACAATGCTTGCAATTTTGTTGGCAAGAATCTTTCTTTTTTCGCCAGGCACCTGATTAGAAAAAGTTATTTTGTTTACATTTTGATAATGAGATTTCTTAAATGTATTAGAGGTACATATACAAACTATTAAGCATAGATTTACTATTAAGTAGATTTATAAAAACCTCAAAATACGGTTGGATGGGGGTACAGTCCTCATTCTGTGTACTTACTGAGTCTAGGTTAATGGTAATTGTAGCGGTCTGGAGTTGGTTATTTTTTCTGCTATTTAAAGCGTTTTTCTTATTTTTTTGTGAATGTCGATTTGTCAATTTGATTGTTCAGCAACTACCTGCTAATATTACCAATGGTTGAGGACAAGTACTTGATAAACGATTAACAAGAGAGGAAGTAAAAGTAGGACTGAAACTGAAAAAGAGGGAAAGAAAAAAAGAGGAAGGAAAGACTCTTGAGGAAAAGCCCTGGATCTGTAATAATTGTGTATACAAGTCACTTGTCTGATAATGAGAGTCTGAAATTTGACAATGTAGGAGATGGATGTAATAACTTTACGAATATAGTATATGAAGTAGCAGATGGTGTCTTAGGGAGGAAAGTCAGAAACACAGATAAGAATATTATTGAAAATGCTTTAAGTTTAGTCGAGAAGAGAAGAAACAAAAGGTATTTGAGGGATGGATCATATGAGAATAAGAGGAGCGTAAGAAGAGTAGAGGATGAACGGAAATAATAATTGCTTAGTTGTGCAGTGAAGCCTTTGGATGAAATTGCTGAAGCTATGGAAGATAGAGCCATAAGAAACAACAGTAAAATATTGTACTGGCATATTAATAAATTGAGAGGGGATAGTCAATATGGACATGTCTCTGTTAAATGTGGAAACGGGCCAACAATGAGTGATAAGGAAACAGCTGCTGACCTCGAATGTACTGATGCTCTATCCAACTCAGCCCTGAAAGCTGCTATCAGCATTTTGAAGACTAAATATTTATCAACTGAGAGTGATACTAACTCTTTTATACATCTTAGTAAAGATCCTATTGACAGAATCGAAGAGTTCAATTGTCTAGGATCACTTCTGGATGCTAAGTGTGCAGCTAAGTTTCCGGCAACTGCGCAAACCCCTGTGGTCGAAACGAGAAACTGAGCACAAAAAACCCTAAGAATATACTCGGTATGTGTATTCTATACCCCTATACGGCTGCTAAGCCTGGTCACTAAAGGAAGAGAAAGAACGAAACCTAGACGTTCTAGACCGAAAATGCCTAAGAGCAATCAATGACATCAGACGGTCGCAACAAATTAGCTACCACAAGCTCATGAAGATTTGCCGACAAAAACTTAAAATGTCAAGTGTAATCGGAAAAAGACGTCTGAAATGGCTTGTCTGTGTAATACAATGCCCAGAGGAAACCCTAACATACCAGTTTCTTACTTCAGTGCCTCCCTCCTGGAATAAAAAATGGGAGGCAAGATCAAGTCATGGCAGAGCACCGTGAAGAAGGACGTCCAACTACTTGGTAGTTTCTGGAAATATGGTTACATGTAGAACAAGTCATGGCTTCAACCCATTTGTCATCAGATAGAGGACAAATCACTTTGGCAGAACCTGGTCCAAAAGCTTGGGCCGAATAACCTGTGTCGCATCTTAAGTAAGTAAGTGCAAAACTGTTGTGTCAAACCGTGATAAAGTTACAAGAAATAATATAAAAACGAATGATTGAGTTTCTAACTCTGTGTAAGTGAAGAAGATTTGTTTTGCGAGGAAGAATTAGAGACAGTACTAAAAGGATTAAAAAACAATAAAGTCCAGCTGCTGATAGTGTGATAATTTTTTTTTTTAATTATGGTGGTTGTGAAGTTAGAGATTTACTACTGAAGGTTAAGAATATGACATTAGAAAAGGGGGAAGTTTTTACCGGTTTTATGAAAACTAAATTATGCTTTCCTAGAGTGAAGGTGACAATCGGCAATTGTAGAGGCAATAGCTTAGTGTCGGTAGGAAGCAAATTACTCAGGACTGTAATACTTTTAGACTGATCGATGTTGTAGATACAATTATAAGAGAAGAACAGTGCAATTACTCGACCAAATGCTCGCCATTAGATTAAGAATTGTGAAGCTTCTGTGTCATCAGACACAGGATGGAACATTCCTCAGATTTATGCATCTAGTCCTCATATTTATAGATTGTGAGCAAGCGTTTCGTTCAGTCGTTTGAAAAGCTTTAGGTCCCACTTTGTATGTGGGACTATACCAGATAGATACATTAAAGTGACTAGTGCTATGGGGTTGAACAATATTTTTGCGGGTAAGGTAAGAAATGAGGTTAGTAGTTGGTTTCATATTGTGTCAGGAGTAAAGGAACGCATTTATATGGACCATTTTGATGGTCTTTGTCATAAAGAACACTGCGGTGGCTATGGGAGAGTATGGGCTCAAATCGGAAAGTAAAACTTCTAAGACTCAGATTATGCTGATAATTTGAGAGTCTTAAGTGAAAATGTTAGCAAAATGAATGATTTTTCGGTGGTTTTGAAAGTTCAATGTGCAAGTTTAGGTTTGAAAATTGATGGTCAGAAGACTAAGTTGGTAGGACTAGGAATAAGTGAAGGTGCATAGATGATGCTTGATAACGAGAAGATCGATCAAGTAGATAGTTAACTAACCCATGCAGTATTATTGGTAAAAACGGTGTATGCAGTGAAGATGTCAAAAGAAGAATTGTTAAGGCCCAGGGTATTTTGTCTCGGTTGAAAATAGCATAGAAGAATTGGAAGTAAGTCTTTGAACTACGATTATAATATTAGAAGATGTAGTGATAACAGTGGTCAAGCATGGTTTTGTAACGTGGACGCTCCAAAAAAACTTAGGAGGATTTGTTAGATGTTTTGTATAGGTATTTTCTACGGAAACTTTTGGGTATCCGTCTGACCGACCATATTTTAAACAGTGAGCTTGACGAAAAAGGGGTTTTATCCTGCTTTCTAGTTCTATAATAAGAGAAATGTTAAAAAGTTTATTTATGTGTCAATATTTTCTTTTTTCTTAAAAAAAAAACCGTTTTTCTGTTGAGCAGAAGATTTTGGTTTCTTTCCGAAATTTCTTTTTGATTTGTCTTTGAAAACAGCAAACATTGATCAGCTTTTCTGTTCAGGCCTCACAGAAAAGCAAACATTTGAAGGTCACTGCAGTAATGAATTTTTTAGATTTGAATAAAGAAGATGATGTACACCTTATTGAAAGGTACCTTATGGTACTTTCATTGGCTACAAATGTACCAGAAACAATCGTTGAAGGTAAAATAGTAACTTGTTCATAATTTTGTCGCATTTTTATTCTTGTATTTTATGTTAATCATCGTTCTTTTTCTATTCAATATCTACCCCTTAATTATTTCTTTTATTACTTCGTCTATTTAATTTTTTTATTTATTTTAATTCTTTTCTGCTATCCGTTACTCTACTTTCTGTGTTCTATTTCCTTTGTTATTATTCTAATCTAATTTATTATTCTTATAAAATTAAGAATAATTCTTTTTTATATTACATAATACCACTTTCAATGGCTATAGGTGAACCAGAAACAATTGTGAAGGTGAAGTAGTAGCTTTTCGATTATTTGGTACTATTTCTATTCTTTTCTGTTTTCTTCTTATTTTTTATTTTATACTCTTCTTTATCCTTCCTCTTTTCTATATCCTAACTTTAACTAAACAAAATAGGATAGCAAGAGTTTTATTTGTATTTAACAAACAAACACATAAACCGGCAAAATCGAGCAAGTATCAACACACAGCAAATATCTATATAATTTTTTCTCTTTTGTTTTTTTTTATACTCATTTTGTTCTGTTACCGGCTCGATCTCCATAGCAGGAAGGCTGGACAACAAGCATGCTACTTCTCCCTGCAAAAAAGACCCAGTAACTGATGCGTCGTCGATTCGACGTTCTATGCGCCAGTAATAGCTATAGAGGATCTTTATCCTTTTTTTTCTCATTTTATAGTTCTCTAATATTCTTAATCCTTCTTTTCCATTCTATTTTCTTTATCTATCTATTCTAACTTATTCTTTTCTTATTTCCATAGTAAGTAAGTAAATTTTATTGCGCTAAAAGCCCTAGAGGCTCTGGCAATACATAACACAAAAAAAGAAAACGCAAATAACAAAATCTACTTCTGGGCTCCATTGCCAACCTGAGAAATCGCTCTAAATTTTTTAACACTTTGCAAAGCATTTATCCCTGATCACATTCACCAGCCATCCGTCATCGAATCTACACTTCCACACACTTCATTTTCCAACTACCTCGTAATGATTTTATTTCACCCTTTGTCTATAGTTGTGAATTTCTAAATTTTAACCAGGAAAATTACATAAATTTAGTAGAAACACAATGAAGCTTCATTGCGTAAGTTCCCTCCCCCCTAAAGAACCAAAATTTGTTTGAAGAGCCAAACCTAGAATTAAAATCTGAATGATTCATTGAGGGTTGGAAGAAAAATTATAGAATTAAAAAAAAAGTTTGAATAAGCTTGCCAGTATCGATAATTTAAATACAGATAATGTAAGTTTATAGAGGGCTAGATAGGAGAGGATTTGTAAGACTTGATTTTGTCTATTTTGAAACCAAAAGGCTTTGATGGTTCATAGCAATTCTGTGAATGAGGGAGATGATTCTGTGAGGGGGGGGGGGGGTCCTAAGTTCTTGTCATCAAATCACCTACCAGAATGGGGTTGTCCGAGCTCAACAATACTTAGTAGGAAGTAAGAGCTAATTATCTAATTATGTTTTTGGTGGTCAGGATCTGACCCTATTTAGCAGAAGGAAGGGTGTCCTTTCCTTGAAATATGGAATGTTCCTTCCAATGAAATATGATAGAGGATTCCTAATTTCATTTCTTCACGACATCTACAAGAATGGGTTGTCCGATATCAATCAAATTGGCTGAGAGGTAAGAAATAGTGTTATATTTGTGCCTGTTTCGAGTGAGGGCTGATGATCAAATTCTTGTAATGAAAAGCACGTGAAATAGTTTTTGAATTGAGCCTGGCAGAAAGTGAAAGCCAATTTCCACATTATTCGTTTTTGAGACTCGGACCTGATTTGACATCTGGTGGAGGAATTTCGTCTTATCTACTTGTCCGGATATCTAGTAAGAGGGGTTATCGGGTCTCAATTCATAAGTCTCTGTTCATGAGTACCAGTCATGGTGATCATCATGGCTATGCCTCCTCTGAGTCTAAGACCTATTTGACTCCGGCTGGGGACAAGGGGGATCCTATCTTCTTGTCGTGAGAGTGTTCTATAGAAGGTTCGTTGGATCTCAGTCATACTTAGCGTCCTAATCCAGCCTTTTTTGGTCCAGGTACGGTGTGACCTCTTTGGGGAGGGGGCTAGGATAAAGGAGTCCCTAGATCCTCGTCATTTACTCTTGTACCAGCTGAATTTTGTGGGAAGTAACAGTTAGGCTCTTAGCTGTTCGGTAGATCCGTGAAAAGTAAGCTTCAGTAAATCCGCTTTGCCGTCACTTCGTGGACATAAGACTAATTTCAGGAGTAGTCTAATTCCATGACGAACTGTAAATGTAAAATGGAACAGACGAGCATTTTCCCATGAGACTCTCTCTTCAGCAAATTAAATTTACTTTTGTTTGAAATGACACTGCAAAAATGTACGGAGGTAGATGAACGGAATTTTTATGTTTGAAAACCAGTTCATGATAATCTTTTACTATTTTTTCATTTTCAGTTGTCCATTTTCACTTACCACATTTTTCAGATTTATTTAAGCGTGCAAAACATGGCGTCAAGGTCGTCAAGGCAGCTAAATCACTAGATCTCTGCTTGGCAGCTGTAGCACATGCTCTTTCTACCAAATCAAAAACTGAAAACGCCAAGGTAAAACATCCAATTGGTGTCATCCACTGAGAATATTTGGTTTATATTTTTCCAAATATTTTATTTGTATTTTTGCGTAGTTTTACTACTAAAAACGTCGTTTATTCAAGGAAAGAAGTCCTCCTTTTACGCTGTTTGTTTTGTATCGTGGGAAGAAGTGATCGCGGCTGTTATGCTAAAAAAAATGCCTTGCATTGGTCTCATACATCTAAATACGGTAGGTGCCTTCGGGCTCTTGCTCCTTCAGACATTTAACGATTTCGCTGTAATATATAATAAAATCAAAATCATTTCTTCCCTATCAATGTTTCTGGACCATATATCTTTTAATGAAAACTAGTAATAGAAGAAACAACCAATTATATTTTTTTGTTTGCGACTTTGAAAAGTATAACAAGTAATTGGTAGTGTATGCTTAGTACTAGCTGTCGTGTTGCAGTGCCCACTTTTTTCGTCTTCTTTGGAGCAACCTTTCTCGGAATGGCAGTAAATATAAATTTAAATTATGTTAAATATATGTTAAATTATGTTTCTGAACTTTAGAGACTATAGTAAAAAACTTAACGAATGGCAGAATCTTAACAATGACAATTATGTCTGTGTACTGGCCACAACAGTCGTGGAGGAACAGTGGAACCTTTGTAACTGAAATCCTATTGGAATCAAAAGACCTTCAAAGTTAGGTAATTTCGAAGGCCACACTGCCTTTTCATGACTATAAATAAAAGTTGGAATAGGGATAAATCTTGTTAATCGACAGTGATAATTCACAAAAAATATACTGGATATTTCGGTCACTTGTGTAGTGGCTGTCATCAGCAAAAATACTCTGCTGAAATACAAAGCAGAAATATGTCATCAGCAGAATTTCTGCTGGTGACGGTCACTACACATGTGCCCGAAATATCCAGTATATTTTTGAAATTATGACTGTCCATTAAAAGAATGTATCACTGTCCGAACTTTTATTAACTTAAAAGCTAGACGTACTGTCCACAGCATCAATGAAAATTGTCAAATTACTTTGTTGTCCGCATGGTTTGATTTTCGTCTTTACTACACAGTTTTTAATTTTGGATGTACTTATTTTTTGTTTAAATTAAATTACTTTCTTTTTCAAGAATAATATTCATAGTCTTCAGTAGTTTATCTCAAACTATAGAACTACCACATTTCAAATATTGATAAATTTAAAGCTAAACCGTCAAAAAAGTTTTATTTAAAACCTGACGTGTTGTTTCAGATATCGCTAATTAACAACATTCTTTCAAAACAACATATTTCATTTCAACATGCTTCTTATGTCTTATGTCAACGCTTATGTCAAGCGTTTTTCTTATGTCAGTCTTGTACATGGGCTCATCTAAAAGATACGTTGTAATAACAAAATTCTCACATAATAATACGCAAAACTTTACATTAAACGAATCTTTGGGTCGCTTCCCCTTTGGCACACGTTGTGTCCATTAAATATTTGTATTATTTTCAATATCGTGTATATACTTGTGTTTGAAAATATTTACATATAAAAATAATCTGAGAAACCTAACAAATACATTTGGCAAATAATTAATCTAAATTGAATAAAGCCACGTGTATTGGGAATCTTTGTTGAGAAAGAAATAGATCGTATGTTAGCTTTTGAAAATATATAAAATTGGGGAACACGCGGAAAATTAATATGAAACAACTATATCATTTCGAAAAAAATATAGTTGAAAAATGTGAAATACAATTGAAAAGGTCAAGAAAATCTGTTTAGTATAAATTTTCTTAATAAATATTCTTAATAATATAAATATTTTTCAGCAACGATGTGAATTTGCATGTCTTTTTATAATCGCAATTTATTTTTATCACACAATCATCCTATACTTTTTCAGGTGTTAAAAGAAATAGAGTCATATATAACGTCGAAGCTTAAAAATTGCAAAAACGATGAATGCCAAGTCACTCAACTTCGATGTCTTGGCAACCTCAAGTCTGATACCACTCTACCTCAACTTCTAGATATTGTGCAACAAGGCGGCAAACTATCTGCTGTGGCATTACAAAGTATAAAAGCATTCCCAATTGAAAAATATTCCCATTTAAAAAAAATATTTGAAAGTGTTTATCTTCGATTAGTAAAGCCATATGATTCAAGTGCTCAAGGTATAGCCTTTGATTTACTTTTAAATATTGGTTTAAATGATGATTTTCTTGAACTGGTTATTTCTCAACTTGGACAAAAAGGTGAGAAGGAATTGAAAAAATATGTTTGGTCAAGATTGAGTGATAAAGCGGAAAAGTGTGAAAAATTCCGACTTAAGCTTATTAAAGCTATCGTGAAAAATAATAAAAATAACTATAATGCATTAGCGTTAGATGGACTGTCTACCTCTTTTACAAGAATTTTCCACAGGGATAGAAGTGCTGAGAGCGGTTTTATTGAATCGATGGAAATTGGAGGCGGGCTTTTGAAGAGAAGCGTCTTTGATGTTTACGTTAAGAATAACCAGTCCAATTTTGATCTGTTGTCTGTAAGTATGCCTTCAAAAAATCTCTGGCACATTTCTATATGTTTAGTTTTTCATATTTTTCATTTTCAAGGAAAATATGATCATTTACTGTCAATTGATTACTTCTAAAATATCATCTTTTACGTTTGCGCATCTAATATTTTTGTGGTTTATTCAGGCCCAGGTTAAGGCTGAAATTTTACACTAAGCAATTGAAGATTATTGCTAATATTCATGCATACATGGGCTGAGTGTATCATAAATCCAAAGGTAAGCCCCAAAGACCCCTTGAAAAACGAAAATCATTAAATTGACTGTTTGCCACTCCCCCTCCCCCACTGGTAATTAATCAAGGTTCTCTGAAAATTATTTTAGTTGGCCCAAAAAAATTCTGCAAGAAGTTCTGACCTTTACCAAATTGTGAGGAAAACACTTGAATTATGGTTAAAAACGAGAAATAGAAAACAAATAAATAAAATGAACTTCGCCTGACGATCTTTTGCCATTTGTAATAGCTCCCAGCAGAGACAATCCCTGAAAACCTTTTACTTGGAGCCTCCAAGTAAAGATAAGATGAATGTATCAAAACTGAAAATAAAAATAAGAAATCATCAGGACTAGCGGGTTATCATTATTGTTGATAGAGCCGGAAAGATCTTAATAATAATAATTAAAAAACAAATTAGGATTTTTTTCAGGGGGCCCCTGAAACGTACAATTTGCTTAAAAAGTTATACAAGTTTATAAGGTTGAAGACCTTTATGTTAAAGAAATTCAATCAATCAATCAATTTATTCAAAAAGAAAACACATAACAACAATAATAATAAAGATCCTAGAAGCGAACTTGTTAAGGACCAAAACAACAAAAAATTGTAAATGAAAAAGAGAGAGAAGAAAAAAAAAAAGAGAAAACAAGGGTAATTAAAGCAAATTGAACAAACATTTAAAGAAATATAATATCAAGATTTTAGTACATTATTATATAGCGTCTGAAAACTTGTGGATAGCTCGACACTGGAGGGTATTACATTCCATTGAATTATAGATTTATAAATTGGGGATCGCTGTGCGGAACTAGAGATACACCTGGGGACAATGAAGGAACGGTTGGATGAACGGAGACAGTGGCCTTCAGAATTATTACTATTAAAATAAGTTAATAAGTGGGGAGGAAGATTTTTATGGTAAGCGGAATATGCAAGGGATAGATTTAACTTTTTGATGATTTGTTCAAAAGGGATAATACCAAAATCGGAGTACAAGTCCTTGGTGGGATATAGTCGTGGCAACCGAAAAACTGCTTTGACGGCACGGTTTTGAGCAGATTTTAATTTATTGGTAACTGAAGGATAAGTATTGCCCCATACAGATCCGCAGTATGAGATATATGGGTAAATAAAAGAATAATAAAGGGTGACAAGGATATCGAGAGGAAGAAAATAATTCACACGATTAATTATACTTACCTGACGCAAAATTATGGCTCTAACATAGGACACATGTGTTGCAAATGATAGGCAGGAGTCTATGTGGACACCAAGAAACTTGGCAACTTCGACCTGCGGGAGGAGATTGGTAGAATATTTTAGGCCAAGTGCTGGCTGAACTTCATTTTTTTTGTAAGGGGTTTGAAATAATACCACCTGACTTTTCTTGCTGTTAATGGTCATGCAGTTAACGAGACACCACTCCTGTACTCTATTCAGAAGGGTTTGAGTAGAGGTGACGACGGATGGTAAATTAGGACCGGTGATGAAAAAGTTGCTATCGTCAGCAAAAAGTACTGGGTGCACTGATGGGCCCAGGTCCGTAATCAAATCATTAATATAAAGGAGAAAAAGTATTGGACCAAGAACAGAGCCCTGTGGGACGCCCCTCCGGACAGGTAGGGGATGTGAAGTCACCCCGCCCAGTCTCACACTCTGTACTCTACCAGAGAGATAAGAGCCGAACCATGAGAAAGGAACTCCGCGAATCCCTAGGTTATTGAGTTTACTTAATAAAACACTGTGATCAACCATGTCAAAGGCCTTTGAAAAATCCAGAAATAAGCCCAATACAGTATTTTTAAGGTCAAGTTGGGAACGTATAAACTGTGTGGCGTCTATTAGTGCATGAGCAGTTGAAAATTTGGCACGGAAGCCATATTGATGAGGAGAAATCAACGAATCTGATGACTGATTCCCAAATACAAAGGGAGAAAGACGTCGGAATATAATTCTCTCGAGCACCTTAGATATAACTGGGAGAAGTGAGATTGGACGATAATTGCTTATCTCAGACGGATCGCCTTTTTTATGAATCGGGATAACAATTGCTGATTTAAATATTTCTGGGTAGACTCCATTGGTCATAGACAGGTTTGCTATGTGCACAATGGGTTCACAAATATAGGAAGATACGGTCCTAAGAAGCTTATTACTTATGCCAAAGAAGTCAAGTGTACTACTATTAGAGAGAGATACGATAACTTGAAGCACCTCTTTGCGATCATGAAATTAATGACAAGATTAGTACAATGCTTTTTTAGTTAGTGCTAATACTTATGCGTTACTAAATCTTCAGAATAGTTAAATCAAGGTTGAAGTTTAGAAGGTGGGGTTTGATATTCTGAAATTGTTTTAGCGAGAGCCGAATATCATAAAATTCTTACAGCAAAATTGGGGAAATATTTAGCCAAGGACAAAATAGGAAAATGGCATGTACATTGGCAAAGGTCCCTGCTAAGTTAGCTTGAGTATAAGAAAAAGGTTTTAAAATGTTAAAAAAAAAGAAAAAGAAAAAGAAAGCGATAAATACAAATCTTTGAGAACAGAAAGCATTGTTTGTGTTTTTGGTTTATCTCAAATTGCTTCAATATTTGAATAAACCTTATTATTGTAGTGAAGACGGATTAGAAAGGGTGTTTGCCAAATATATTCCCTTGAAATTTCAAAAAATTTATTTGTGTTTTTAGTGAATCCCGGAATGTAAAAACTCTTTACTCTGACTAAAGCAATTCAGAAAATCCAACTCTTACAGTATGTTGTTTATTTTTGTAATTTCTTAACCTCTCGTAAACTGGCCTAATCCATACCACTTGTTACAGTTGTGAGCTATTGGTGTTAGCGCTGGATCGACTGTTGGCTTCATAGGAGCACAAGAATATTCTCTTAAAGTAAGAACTCTTATCAACAAAGATCACAAAAAAGATTCCCATTAAATAATCTGTCTAGAATCTAGTATTACAGAATGCAACAAAATATATTTAAGAAAAATCTCCTTAATGAATTGCATGAGAAAAGACAAAGAATGAAAAATAGGCACTTTCAAAACCATCCATAAACCGTCCTTTCCAACTTTCTTTGCTGGTTGGCTATTCATTGACTTGCTCAGGTTGTATTCTAAAAAGCTCTTTTCTCTCTGTTCTAAAGGCTTTGTGTCTCTTACCTTAACAGCACATATCCTTTGAAAATTCTAAGTTTTAAGATTGCTTTATTTTTCGTTTATACAACCTAATATTTATTATACTTGGCTTGAACTTATTAGAGAGGTTTAAAGCTATGCTATTCATGGCATTTAATTACAATAGAAGATGCCGTGACATATTGAACCAGCTCTTTGTTTACGTAACTTATGCAATTTGATTTCTGTGAATAAAATATATTGCTAGTTTATTTTTAATATATGATAGTGTCGCATTAATACCATTGTGTTTTATTCCAATTGCTTTTTGCAGTTAAGCTAATTATTTTCTTTGTAGTTTGAAGAGCTCTTGGATATTTTTCAGTTTCCTGATTTCTTTCTTTTGAGTATTTTTTTTTTAATTTTTACCCCATTCTAAATAACTTTAGTTTATTCATGAAGGCAATATGGTCTAAGGAATCTAGTACTATGTATCATTCGAGATCGGAGTTCCATAGGTTTAAAAAAAAAAAATTAGGGGTCGGTAATGTGCTGCTCAGATCCTAATGAAATCACTGAAATCCTAACTTATTTACCGATGAACATTGGTTAATGAGCTAAAATATATGGCCATCGGTGACCCTGATATTTTAATCCGGCTGTGCATTTCGTTTAATCATGAAATCCCTTTAATCAAACATGAAAACTTTCAGAGACGATCTAAAGGATACTTAGCTCTAAATTATAATTTATTAATATATTTATTTATTAGTACAAATATTCTTTTTTCTTTCTGCATTGTCCTGAAGTAATTAATAATAGGAAACCGTTTAAGTTTTTTTTTTTACCATGTATTCTAATCTGGGATCTCCTATCCTCTTTCTATGCTTTGGTAGAGTTTTTTGATATATATATATATATATATATATATATATATATATATATATATATATATATATATATATATCTATATATATAAAAATAAGTTGTCTGTCTGTGGATGTGTGGATGGATGTGTCAGGTGACGTCACCTGAAAAAACTGGATTAGGTGACGTCAAAACTGAAAAAACTAAAAAAAGGCAAAAACTACAAAAAAAACTAAAAACTAATAAAAAAAATAAAAAAGCTAAAAAACTAAAAAAACTATAAAGGTAAAAACCAATAAAAAACTAAAAAAAAACTGAAAAAACTAAAAAAAGGCAAAAACTACAAAAAAAAACTAAAAACTAATAAAAAAAGTAAAAAAGCTAAAAAACTAAAAAAACTAAAAAAACTAAAAAAACGTAAAAAACTAAAAAAAATAAAAAATAAAAAAAAACTAAAAAAAAGGAAAAAACTGAAAAATAAGCTAAAATAAAGGTAAAAACCAATAAAAAACTAAAAAAAAAAAGGAAAAAACTAATAAATGACGACACTCAAAGAGAAAGCGACCAGGACAAAAAACTAAAAAAAAAGGCAAAAACTACAAAAAAACTAAAAACTAATAAAAAAAATAAAAAAGCTAAAAAACTAAAAAAACTAAAAAAAGGTAAAAAATTAAAAAAACTAAAAACTAAAAAAAAACTAAAAAAGGTAAAAACTAAAAGAACTAAAAAAGAAAAAAATAAATGACGACACTCAAAGAGAAAGCGACCAGGACAAAAGGAATGTTCGATTAGCAATCAACAAAGCACCGGGACACAGGGAGTATAAATGACGACCAGGACACAAGTAAAAAAAAAAAATTAACAAAACTAAAAAGAAGGTAAAAACTACAAAAAAACTAAAAAGAAAAAAAAAACTAAAAACTAATAAAAAAACTAAAAAATCTAAAAATCTAAATAAACTAAAAAAGAAAAAAAAAGGAAAAAAATAAAGGAGAAAAACAAAACTAAAAAACGAATGTATATACAGACCGGTACACCGGGATACAAATGACGACCGGGACACAGGGAATATAAATGACAACCGGGACACAGGGACACAACTACAACGGGGACACCGGGGGAAACAGGGGGATATAAATGACGACCGGGACAAAAAAAACTAAAAAGAAATAAAGGAGAAAAACAAAACTAAAAAACGAATGTATATACAGACCGGGACACCGGGATACAAATGATGACCGGGACCCGGGACACAGGGAATATAAATGACGACCGGGACACAGGGACACAACTACAACGGGGACACCGGGGGAAACAGGGGGATAACCTGACAATCTATTTATATGCAAAGACAATGGGACAGCAAAGAATGTTGTATATTCGCAAGTTTTACGTAGTTAAAACCATATATATATATATCTATCTATATTCACAGGTGGGACATAGGAACACAACTACAATGGCGCGTAATATATAAAAATAAGTTGTCTGTCTGTCTGTGGATGGATCAGGTGACGTCATGTTTCTGTGTCGACTGACGTCATGTTTTCGACTGACGAAATTACGAAATTACATTGGGACACAAATGACGACCAGGACACCGGCACATAGGGAATATAAATGACGACCGGGACACTCAAAGAGAAAGCGACCGGGACACAAGGAATGTTCAATTAGCAATCACCATCAACAAAACACCGTCAACAAACCATCACAAATGACGACCGGGACACAGGGAGTATAAATGACGACCAGGACATACGTAAAAAAAAAAACTAAAAAAAAAGGTAAAAAACTACAAAAAAACTAAAAAGAAAAAAACAAACTAAAAACTAATAAAAAAACTAAAAAAGCTAAAAAACTAAAAAAACTAAAAAATAAAAAAAACTAAAAAAAGGAAACAAAAAGAAAAATAAAGGAGAAAAACAAAACTAAAAAAATAAAAATAAAAAAAACTAAAAAGAAAAAAGAAAAAAAAAAACTAAAAAAACTAAAAAATGTAAAAACCAAAAAAACTAAAAAGAAAAAAAGGGGAAAAATACAAAAATTTATTTCATCATTTACCATTTCAAAAACGAATGTATATACAGACTGGGACACCGGAATACAAATGACGACCGGGACACAGGGAATATAAATGACGACCGGGACACAGGGACACAACTACAACGGGGGCGCCGGGGGGCACAGGGGGATATATAAATGACGATGGGGACACAGAGAATGTTCGATTAGCAATCACCATCAACAAAGCTCAAGGGCAATCATTAGAATCATGAGGTATAACTAAAAAAAAACTAAAAAAAAGCCAGAAAACTAAAACCTAAAAAAAATACCAATTCAAAAACGAATGTATATACAGACTGGGACACCGGGACACGAATGACGACCGGGACACAAGGAATATCAATGACGCCCGGGACCCTCAAAGAGAATTCACAGACTGGGACACCGGGACATAAATGACGACCGGAACACATGGAATATAAATGACGACCGGGACACCGGGGGGCACACGGGGATATATAAATGACGACGGCGACACAGGGAATCGTCGATTAGCAATCACCATCAACAAAGCTCAAGGAAATCATTAGAATCATGAGGTATAGATCTGAATACGGATTGTTTTCCCATGGACCATTATATGTTGCATGTTCAAGAGTCGGTAAACCTGACAATCTATGTATATGCACAGACAATGGGACAGCAAAGAATGTTGTATATTCGCAAGTTTTACGTAGTTAAAAACATATATATATATATATATATATATATATATATATATATATATATATATATATATATATATATATATATATATATATATATATATATATATATATATATATATATATATATATATATATATATATATATATATATATATATATATATATATATATATATATCTATATTCACAGGTGGGACATAGGGACACAACTACAATGGCGCGTAACTAACATGGCGCGTAACGACTTACGCGCGCGGGGGGGCTTGGGGGGGCGCGAAGCGCCCCACCAACTAGGTGTTGGGGTGGCGCGAAGCGCCACCCCAACAGCTAGTATATATATATATATATATATATATATATATATATATATATATATATATATATATATATATATATATATATATATATATATATATATATATATATATATATATATATTTATATATATATATATATATATATATAATATATATATTAATTGCCCATAGCCCAGAGACATCCACTATTTTTATGGTACTTGGTATTAACCAAGAGACATAAAGCGATCGCAGATTATGCCGGTCTGTCGGTTTGTCTGTCTGTCTGTCGGTCCTGGTTTTGCTAGTTTAGGTACTTCCAGATAAGCTAGGACGGTGAAATTTGGCAGACGTATCAGGGGCAGACCATATTAAATTAGAAATAGTCATTTCCGTGATTCGACCATCTCGGGGGGGGGGGGGGTGTTGGGACAGTTAATTCGGAAAAAATAGGTACTTTTAACTTACGAACGGGTTATTAGATCTTAATGAAATTTGATATTTAGAAGGACATCGTGTCTCAGAGCTTCTATTTTGAATCCCCACCGTATCCGGTGACATTGGGGGGAGTTGAGGATGGAAACCTAAAATCTTGGAAAACGCTTAGAGTGGAGGGATCGGGATGAAACTTGGTGGAAAACTAAGCATAAGTCCTAAATACGTGATTTATATAATAGGAATGGATCTGCTCTATTTGGGGGAGTTTGGGGGAGGGTTAATTCTGAAAAATTAGAAAAAATGAGGTATTTTTAACTTACGAAGGGGTGATCGAATCTTAATGAAATTTCATATTTAGAAAGATCTCGTAACTCAGATCTCTTATTTTAATTCTAGACCGGATCCAGTGTCATTGGGGGGAGTTTGGGGGGCCGGAAATCTTGGAAAACACTTAGAGTGGAGAGATCAGGATGAAACTTGATGGGAAGAATATGCACTAGTTATAGATACGTGATTGACATAGTTATAACAGATCCGCTCTCTTTGGGGGAGTTAGAGGAGTGTTAACTCGGAAAAATTAGAAAAATTGAGGTATTTTTAACTTAAGAACGGATGACCAGATTTTAATGAAATTTGATATTTAGAAGGAACTCGATTCTCAGAGCTCTTATTTTAAATCCCGACCAGATCTGGTGTAATTGGGGGGAGTTGGAGGGGGGAACCAGAAATCTTGGAAAATGCTTAGAGGGGGCAGATCGGGATGAAACTTGGTAGGTAGAATAAGCAGATGTCTTAGATACGTGATTGACGTAACCGGACTGGATCCGTAAATTCTTATGTAAATTCGATCCATAGATCCGTAAATTCAAAATTCTTAGTGAATTTTGATATTTAGAAGGACCTTGTGTTTCAGAGCTCTTATTTCAAATCCCGACTGGAATTAAGCCTCTGATTTTCCTTTTAAATCAATCTATTGATTTTTAGAATTTCGCTAGAGCTCATGCAATATGAGCTCTTGGCTCTTCCGACCTCGTCACAAGTGCTATATGAGCTCCTAGCTCTTGTTTCACTTTTTGGGATTCATCTCTACTATTATTTTTTAATTTTTGTCTAAATACTTGAAAAGTGTTTCGTTGTGAATGAAACACTTCCAATTTGTCCCTTTAATGCCATGATGAACTTGTTTATTGAATTTTATTCTAAATCTTCTAAATAGCTTTGTTGTTTTTTCTAGTTAAATTTGTTTGCTGCAGGCCTGAGCAGTCTTGCAGGCACTACTCCAGAAGAAGGAGAAGAAACAGAAGAGGAAGATGCTACTGCAGGAATGGAACTTGCTCTTGGTGGAGCATATCTAAGACCAATTGTTTTCTTCACTGGACAGACAGAGCTGTTTGGTCACGTTTGGTCCGGTACTGCATCTGAAAGAACTACAGTTTTACAAGTAATCTTTTTTTCTTTTATATTTGCTCTTAGAATTGTTGATTCTGATAAACTATAAATAGTTTCCAGAGAGGTAAGAGCAATGAACCAATCGTTAACTGACGAGACTTATATATTGGCTACGACAAAACTCTTCGGTGAAGTGGCGTATTTTATTTAACTTAGTAATAACCGTTTTAACTCAATTTCATAGTAGATCAAGATGAAGCTTCCATAATCTATTTATAATTTCATTGATCGAACTTGTTCTTTGGGGTTCATCTATTTCTGCTCTATTCAGTTTATAAATGAAAAATAAACACATGGAACAAATTTATGCAAGTTGAATGATGCCAAAATCTAGTTATACATAACCGGTAGGTGTCCATAACTCTCATTTATTCACTAATTTAAAAAAAAAAGAATTTATTTGGCATTATTTATAGGGCATCACGCCTAAAGTGAGTATTCTTGTATGTCAGGTATTTTTTTCATCTGTCCAAGGAGAGATAGGCCACTTTCTTTTATGTGCCTGTTATCGGACAGGCTGTTTATTACTACTACTACTACTGTCCATGAAGTTGTTTATTTCGTCCATGAAGTCCCCTGAGTCTAACAAAGCTGCACACGCTCCTCCTCCACACCATTCTGTTCAAAGTTTCAGTTTTTAGTCCCTTCCATAATATTCCAATTTCCCTTAAATTTTTTCGTATGACCTCTTATCACTCCATTTTAGGTCAACCTACTTTTTGTTTGGATCTAGATGAATGGACAAAAGTGTAATCTTTGGCACTTTGTACTCCTTCATACATAAAATATGGCTTAGGCATCTTAAACCTTCTTTCATTATAGCCCTATAGTAATTACTTAATCATTCTAAAAGTTATTTTAATGCCGTATAACTTTTTTAATGTGGTAAATAACCTACAAAAGTTTTATATAGCTAAAACAATAGAAAGAGGACTCATTTGATTTTTTTTCCTTTTTTCTTTCTTTTCAACGTTTAAAATATGAGTAATCTTTCAGGCAACTTCGCTGCTTTTCGACCATAGAGAGCTAGTTCCATTGCAGGTTGGCATAGCTGGTTTGATGGTTTTATACGGAAGTGTTTCCTTTGATTTTGCTGGACAGGTGCAAATTTCTCTCTGGTATAAAACTTGTAATTCCCTCGTGGAAAATAAGTAAGTAGCTTCAACTATTTTCTCAAATGATCACAAAATATTTTTCTATGCCTGGCTGTCGGATGAGGGACTCCCTCTATCCCCAGTGAAAATGGTTCGAGGGGTTCTTAATGCAACAAAACATGAAATGCAATGAACTAAAATTGTAACTTCCATGAATGCCAAAAATAATGGATTTCTTGGCTGCATCTTACATTTCCTTTGGGAGTGGAGTCTATCCACCATTCTCCCCAGTATGTAGTTCTCCCTTCTGCGTGTAGTCATGCGTGTCGATACCTTATAATTTCTAGAGTGAGTGATTTTTTTTTTCATTCAGAAACTTTTTTTTCGTTCTTAAGAAAACATTTTACCGAAAAATCCGAAGATGTATTGATGGGAGACTTTAACATTGACTTTGCAGAAACGTCATCTAGATAGGCTTCTCGTCTCATGTCTTTGTTAATTTCGCATGGATTGGCTCCTTGTATAAACATACCGATAAGAATTTCTAACCTCTCAGCAACATTAAATGACAGCATTTTTTCATCATTACATTTAATTAAGAATGAAGTGCTGTTTTCTGATACTTCCGACCATTTTCCAGTTGCAGCCTTGTTTAATAATTCTCAGAATTCATGAAGATCAGTCCCTGATCTTCCTGATCAGGGACTGATCTTCAGATCAGTTCAGATCAGTTCCTGATCTGAAACTGAGATTCTGCTGTTCACCAATGAAGCTGTATACACTGAAAGAAGATTTGATTACGTCTTCATGGGTCTTTTCATTGCCAGAAAATATAAATTTGGGCAATTACAACGGTATATTTGGCCATTTTTGTGACACTGTTAAGGAGAAATTCACGTCTTATTGTCTAAAAGGTCCTTTAAGGAATCTTCGATCAAAATGATCAACGCCCATAGCTTACTGGGTAACAGGTAACATCTAGGATCCTCAAGTCAACAAAAAAGAAGGAGAGTCTTTGGAAAGATTACAAGAACAGACCGAGTGATGCTAAGTTATAAACATTTAAGTTGTACCGTAACTTGCTGAAATCAACTATCTGCAAAGCTAAAACTGTATATTTTACCAAGAAGCTTGTTGATTGTGGTAAAAATATAAAGAACACGTTATTAAGGAAATTACTCGATCGACCATGAAACCAGAAGGTATTCCTAAGTCTCTTGTGTAGACGATCAGCTGATCACAGAAAAAGACCAAGTACGACATCAGATGAACAATTTCTTTGCAGAGACAGGGAAAAAACCAGTAACAGAATTTCTGATTTTTCTCTGCTACAGTCATGGAAGCATACACTCCCATCGATTATCCCCACTTTGCGATTTGATTATTCAGTTATTTCAACTAGGGGCATTTCCCCAACGTCTGCAATTGGCACGTGTGATAGCTCTCTTTAAAGGAGGTGATCATGAGGACCCTGGGAACTACAGGCTGATCTCTCTTTTTTCAGCATTCTCTAAGATATTTGAAATGCCAATGCTCAAATGTTTTTCATTAGCATCAGTTTGGGTTTAGTGTAAAGTATTTTACAGAACATGCTACATAAATGCTACAGAAAATGCCATTTTTCTTGATGTAAAGAAAACTTTTAACAGCCTTACGCATAAGATCCTCACTGATAAGCTTTCTTATCATGATGTGCGTGGGAAAGCATTGTTTTGGTTCTCTTCATACCTCACTGACAGATCTATTGCCATGGAAGATCCAGACGAGCAAGTTTCAACTGAATACGGAGTGCCCCAAGGTTCTATTCTTGGGCCAACCGTCTTCCTTATCTTTGAATGACTTCTACCGACTTTTTAACTTCTACCGACTTTTTAACGCCCCAATTACTAATGTCTGCTGTATATTGTGTCGTAAATTTTACTCTCAGACTGCATCGGTGTTCATATCTGATAATCAAGAAGCATTGGTAGCATTTGCATATGACTACTCTAGATGCCGCAGTTCTGGATGAATCATCACTTGTGCTAACGTTTCAAGTAATGACTGAGAAGATACTGAATTGGTTTGACATAATTCTACTGGCTTGAAACGTAAAAAAGCCGTACCTTCTTGCTTAGGCTCCATAAGTCGCTTGCTGGCTCGATACGTGCGATTCCTGGGAGCACTTTTGGATGAAAATCTATCGTTTAAGTGGCATGTTCAGGTAATAAGATTCAAAATTTCCCATGGACTTGAAATCATTCAAAAATTAAATCGATTATTTCCTTTTCCTGTTATCCCTCTTTTTATGTTTCTCTCTCATTTATCCTTATATCTGTTACGGTTCGTCTGCGCGGATGTCTGCCTTTCCTTCTGTATTGCTTCTGTTCACGACCTTCATGAGAAAGCGGCAATTGTCCTCCGGTTAACTACACACACACTCCTGTTGATCTCCTAAAGATGAAGAAAATATATGATATGTCTTTATCTTCTTTGTCATTTGTGCTAAAGGTTGGATTTTGTGGCGGTTTTATCTTTAAAATTGTTTCTTTTTTATGACGGTGACGTCAAGAATACTTTTTATCCTTGAATACGCTAATTTCAAGCGTGAAATTTGGACTTAGGATTCAATTTTGTGTGGATTTTAACATTATCCTAGAAATTGAAAAATCTTGGATAGGCAGGACGTTTAAAATCTCTACCAAGAAATCACCTAAAACGCAAACGCATTTATTTGATCTTTCATTTAAATCTGCTCGTTAAACCTTTCAGCTTTCCAAAAAGGGTAAAAATAAAACTTCCAATTATTCTTTCTAAAGTGATTTTAATTTTGACTTTCTTTTAACTTTGAAATTAAAAAATTGATAAAAATTTTGAAATTTTTGGGAGAGTCAAAATAGATGACGAATAGATATTCTGGAAAAATATCCAAATCACTTGAGAAAATCAGTAGGATAGTAACCCTGGTTAAGTCTGATATGAAATGCCTGGTGATCTTACTAGCAAATGTTGGCATAACACAGGTGTTTTTTTTGTAAATATCTCGGATTTTATATTGATTGTAATTTGTTTTGGAAGAAGCATGGTGAAATAGTGTCGGCAAAAGCAGCTAGAGGGTTGGGAGTGACGAGGAGGCTGAAAAAAGTGTTCCCGGTAGCAGTTGTCAAATTGTTATACAGTGCTATTGTGCACCCCTACATCACGTACGGTTGTTCTGTTTGGGCAAGCAATTTCGTGATGAATTATAAAAGAACTCAAATAATACAAAACAAAGCACTGCGTTTGATAGGAGAATTTCAAAACTGTCAGAATACTGCGGCGTGTTTTAGAAAGAACGATATTTTGAACATAGGTGAGCTACGCGATTACCAGCTAGCGATTTTTGTTTTTCAAAGTGTAAATAAGGTAAGCCCTGAGTACTTTCATGATTTTTTTAAAACTAACTCGTTTTATCACCCTTATTTTACCCGAAATTTGGAGGATTTGACTCACGAGAGAAGAAATACAACGAGAGCAGGATTTGTTCTCAGGAACATAGGTGTCAGCGTCTGGAATGACCTTCCAGAATTGGTCAGAGCGGCAGTAAGTCTGGCATCATTCAAGAGAATGGTTAAATTCCATTTTTTAAAAAGGAGAGAAGTGTAATAAGAGGAAAGAGTATTTATTTATTTAGTATTTAATGTTAATTAATTTGTTTTTTTACCCCCCCCCCCCAAGGATTTTTTTTTCTTCAAAATCATTTGAGGAAATGATTTAGCAGATCATGGTGGTTAGAATTGCGGCCACAGTCAGGACTCTTCTGTCTTAAGAGTGGCCGTTAATGGTAAATTCTTTGTTTAATTTATACGTTTTGGATGAAAATAAAAAAAATGTCTATGTCTAAATATTTAAGGAGCTTTGATGAACAGAAGACAGATTTTGACTCTAAATACGAGCGGAAACAGAGGGGAGAGGGCATGGAAGTAAATGTCCGTGGCGGCTCTCTTGAAAAAAAAAAATGAGAATGGGACGTAAAGAACAAGTCTATCGCGTCTACTTGTTTAATGTTTGCTCGATATGAACTACGATGTAGTTGTTTAGCTACTTTGAAATTCAATTTACGATATGTTGATTTGTACCTTTTTACTTTTGCTTTGTTATTCTAGTCCGTCGCTCCATTATTAGCAGAAAAGAGGTCTGAAGACTCTTTTTTCTTCTTCTGCAACTATAAACTTCTATGGAAGGTAGTTTATAATTCAGTATTTTCCACCTTGGCCTAATCTCTAAGTAGCTTCACTGAAATATTGGTATGGAAAAGTATAGATATTGTTCAATCTTTTTATTCGTTTATTTTTTCACTTAATTTTATTTAGCTAATTGTCAATCTTCTAAAAAAATCAGAAATAGTAGACTATGAGGTACAACAATACTTATATGTATCCATCTTCACCCTTACTTGACACCTCTATCATTCTGAAATGCCAAGATACATAATGCTTTGACACTAGGGTAAATTACATGCTTTTTGAATGTTATATTAGAGTTTCTTAAATTTCGTATATTAAATGCCTCAGAAAAAAAAAGAAAATCAATAAAAGCCTAAACAACTAAAAAAAAATAATCATTCCGACATTGGTAAAAAGGATCCGTCCCCCAAAAGATTTTTGGGTCAAATTTTTTGTTCTGCTCTTAATCTCCTCTGCCTGGGAGATTTTGGCGATCCTTCATACAATTATTGTTAATATTCAGGCTCTTTTGCACTTATTATTTTATTCCTGGATATTTGTAGACGGTAAATAAATAAATAATTTTATTCCTCACGCCTCTCTATACAAAATTTCCACATAACTGACACCTTATTAAAAGAAAAATGTTATGGTAGGGCGAAGAGCGGATCGACTGCGGCACGATTGCCATTTAAGGCACAAGCCACGATTTCGGTGATAAATTTCTTTATTTGATTCATTTGTTTAGAAGCATTATTGCCTACGTCGTGACTCAGGTAGAAGTTATGTTAAGTCTGACTTCAGGCCCCTTCAATCTTTTTGTCTGTTATATAGGCTAACCTCACTGGGCACAATCAGTAACCATTTTGACCCCTTAAATGGTGAGGCATCTCCATTTAATTGGTTTGTAAAATCAGTCAATAAATCGTACTAAGTAAAAGAAAAAATGAATAATATTTCTTGATTTTACTTGACGAGATTCTAGCGCTTGAAAATGAATATGTCCTTTAAATATTATGCCTTGCAAAAAAAAGGACACTAGATCCCGAAATACTTCTTTGAAATCGTCATTTGCAAGATTTACCATTTGCGATTCTAATTTATTTAGATCTGGAAGTTTTACTGAAAGATTAAACCAATTTATAAGAACAGTTTAATTTTCAAAAAAGCAGTTTGAATGCTTGTTGGTCATTTTTATAGTTTTTTTGAAACTTTAAATACCCTGCTCCCAAGTTATACTAGTCTATCAACAAAAAATTTCAAAAACGAGATATTCTACTACTTTCATGATATAATATTTCCTTTCTAGAGCCGGGATGGCAATAACTGGGATTCTTACCTTGGATACGGTTGATGTTTTAAATGATGTTCGGATGGATTTATCAGCACAAGCTCAGTTGGATTTCACTAGCGATGCAAATTTTAGTGGTGATATCAAACTGTGTCTCAAAATGACACAACCCGGATTTCAGCTAAGGTGAGTAGTGAAAGACTTGTGTGAAATGAAATATTAAAACTTTTTTTTTTGTTCTAGGGCTCCTCCAAATAATTTCAGCAGAATTTGAGTGGCGAGGCGCAAAGGCTTATAAAAGTACATTAATAATTATAAGATAT